>NW_007727264.1:218195-255780 GCF_000696425.1 Galeopterus variegatus
AAATAAATAAATAAATAAATAATCAAGTACAATTTTGCATATTACAGCTATCTGAATTCAAATATAATTCTTACCATTCACTTGAGGTCCAGATTCCATTTTAATAACATTTATTAATCTCTATCACTTGTCAGAAATATAAAATATACTATTGTAATTGAAAATCCGCTTTGGCAAAGTTTCTGCCATAAAAAAAATAATTTTACTGGTGAAAGTTTCACAAAGGAAGAGGCATTCTTCTCATAAAGCAATTAATAAATGACTCTCTGAAGTTACGGTGGTGAGCACTCAGAACAGAGTAGACTAGAAGAACAAGGCAGCAGATGCTTCTAAACTCGGGTTTTGACGCTTCTCTCTGAAGTTACGGTGGTGAGCACTCAGAACAGAGTAGACTAGAAGAACAAGGCAGCAGACGCTCCTAAACTCTGTTCTCACAGGCTATTGTCTAATTTTACATCAAACCGCACTTTACTCATCTACATATTTGTTATGTTCTATGATCACACATTACCATCCTTGACTCCAAAGTCGAAATCCCAATTACAACGAGCCCTTTGTTTCAGGCAGTGGTCATTATTGAAAATGTACAATCAATCTACCAGTTCAATTCTGGAAAACATCTCAAGTCCATTTTCCATCCAAAGAGTTTCCTGCCTTAAATAGTTCCATTAATTAACAGCTTGACCCAAATGCCATTTTAAACCACTCATTTGATTATCCCTTTATTAACTCATCAAATGTTGATTACCCAGTGACTACAGGACAGGCACTGTTCAAAGCACTGGAGACAGGACCATGAAGAAAGCACAGTTCTTGCCTCAAGGAACTTACAAGTTAATTAGTGGAGAACAGTTGCTGAGGACATGACTCCTATTTAGAATCACCCTTTCAGTTGATTATAAAATCACAAGATTTGTGATAAGGTGTCCCAAACACAAGCACCTGCAGGGATCAAGGAAGGAAGAGAAGAGTGAAACAGGACAGGTGAGAACCATGCCTGCTCCTCTAATGGAGCAAAAGCTACCTCAATCCAGCTAATTTTGGCCTCAGGGGAGTCCACTTCAGTGTTACTCAATCTTTCCTTTCTTAACAAGAAGTCACAAATCCAGATTTTTTAAAAATTTTAAAAAATGTTTTAGTGTTGCCAATAGTGTGATTGTTGAACAAAACACATGGAACAAATTTGGTTGAATTTGGTTCAAGGTGGGCCAGTTTCCAACCACTTGTTATGACCCAGTGACCTCTCAGTATCAATTGACATTAAAAAAGCTCTTTACTTGAGTGGTCACTGAACCCACCCATATATCAGTTTCTACGTCAACACCAGGAGAGCAGAACCTGCTCACTGCCTCCATGGAATGCTTGTTATAAGAATTAATGGTCCTATGAAAGACTTAGATCTCCTTGGATAAAGGAGGTGCACAAATAAACATTGTGATCACTGACATTGTGTTTCACCCTGAGGAGATGCATTAGTTGTCCCAAACCATGAAGTTCTTCATGTTGCACAAACATAATGGAGGAGAAAATACTTAGAGCAATTTAACATCAGTGTTGTCAACCTAGAAAGAACACAGAGCAAAATATCTCCAAATATGTTAAATTTATCTGGGAAGAGAAAATAGGATTATAATCTTGAATGCACAGCATGGCAAGTCATGAATGCATTTGGTGAGGGAGTGGTAAGAGAAAGCTTTTATTGGCAAAAAGGGAGAGGCTCATGTAAGCTGCTTGGAAACAGAGTTCATTGGTTTCAGAGGCTGAGATAGATTTGTCGTCAATTCATTGGTTGAGATGCTATTACAGTGCAATCTCTTCTTGGAGCATCTTACCTGAATTACTGCAATTCTAAAGAATGTCTAGTGATAAGCCTTGTCACAGAAATACACGAGTACATGCAAAGCAGGAGATGTATGGAGAACATGAACGATGTGAAAGGATTCCTGGTAAGTTTTAGAAAATCCTTGGAAAATAGTTCTGATAGAGAAGCAAGCATGAGCACGCCCCCACCCCACCCCCTGTCTTCATGTCTTTCCCAGCCCTGTTTTCTCTGGGTCTGTCAGAAAGTGATTTTCAACTTTCACAACTTCTAGAACTTTACCTTAACATGTCTGCAATTTATTTAACCCCCTGTCTTCATGTCTTTCCCAGCCCTGTTTTCTCTGGGTCTGTCAAAAAGTGATTTTCAACTTTCACAACTTCTAGAACTTTACCTTAACATGTCTGCAATTTATTTATTTGTAAACTACTTAGAGCAGTTTGAAAAGTCTTTTCTGAAAGTCTTTATTTTAAATGATAACCTAAATTACTTACCAGCTACTCCTATAATTTTCGTGGGGACTTAAAGTGCAGTTGAATATAAGAGAAGGAGATTGGCTGGTACATGCTCAGGTTCTCTTATGGAACACAGCATACAGCTGTTTGCCTGGTGGAGAGATGACAGTGACCGAATACCCTCCTCCTCATCTTTCCACTGCTTAACGACCCCAAGAACAAGGAAGTGGACACAGCAAACTGGCTTCCATAGAATCACTTTTCCCCAACAGAAATTCTGTTTTGATAACATTGTTGGTCAGACAAAACTCATATTCACCTGTGCCAATGCATTGCATGCTTTCACTTGTTTTCCTGGTTCTACCGGTGCTTAGGAAACAAGCTGCCAATATCACATGTTGGTCAGCTCTATTATTCAGCTTTGTCTTCATTGTGCTCCTATGGACACTGTGCAATTGCCCATGACAGAAATATATATTCCAAAGAGACCCAGACTGCCCAGTTTTGAACAGGAAAAAACTAGCATATTTCGAATAAATAATACAGTAATAATAATAATACAATCTAGATTTTTTAAAAGTGGTCTCTCAAATATTATATATGAGAAAAGTAAATTAATCAAGGCTGCCTTTTCCCCAGAAACAGGTTATAGACAATTAGAAGATAAATCTGGTTAACTGCAAATGTAGCTCCAATGAATTACTGGGATCTCTGCCCTGATTGAAAACAGTTTTGTCTATAGCCCAAGTTATACTATAAGTGTAAATAGAAGATATTGGCCCATGGGTTGGATAAACATAGGATTCTCAAACATTTCAATTAAGAGCACTGCACAGTATTGTTCCTTTACATATATCAACTTGAGAAATAAAGGCCTTGCCCCACATACAAGAAACGTCAAGCCCTGGGATGAAATTGGCCCTATAAGAATACATATATTATTTGTCTACTTTTACCTTATGATAGCACAACATTGGTATTAATCATCTATTAAAATAAATGAATGAACTCTACTAATGATAAAAAAATCATAGGCTCTTCTAGTGGAATTTGTCATGTAGCTCAAGATACGTGATACCTAGTCTTGGAAACAATTTAAGAACAATTGAAAGCATTGCCATCAATGTACAAACATTAAGATAATTCAAAATGCACATGGAAAATTTGAAGCAGAGTGAATATAAGGAAATCTCTTCTGATTTTTTTCCACAATCAAATTGCATAATAAAAGATTGCCATACACAACATATACATGCACAGATAATAAGAGCACACTGAGATTAAACAAGCTGCGTTTCATACACTCACTCCTGACGTTTTTTTAGCAGTAATGGAAAAGTAGTGCAGGCTTAGTTCTTCATTTGCAAAACAGACCTAAACGTGTTTGAAATATTTGGCCATGAGTTCATTAAAATACTAGGTACACTATCATTATTCCTTAAAACAAGATACAGGAGAATTATTAAAGTGCATGACTCAATTAATATCTAAACTTACGTCTCCTTTGCAAATTGTGCCTTGGATAACACCTTGATATGTATCCATGTAGGTATAGAATTAATTAGTCTTAGCTCTAGAGAAAAGGCTGCCACTTACTGAAAAATTAAGGTGTCTCCTTGGAATCCAAGGGCATTTCCTGAAGAAACTCTACTGCTATTGTGGCCACTACTGCTTCTGAATGATATGGAATGAAAAGGAATATGCCGTGGTCTTCCCTCTGGCACTTAAACAAATAAGCAAGAAGAGGAATGTATATGAGTGAGGTTGAAGAGCAAAACTGTTTTGGTGTGGTGAGTCCACCCTAAAGTGGATGAATCAATAATAATACTTCTAGTTAATGAGCCCTATGGTTTGTCAGATGCTTTAAAAGAATTATAGTATTAATCTTTGTCACATTTCCAAGATAAATATTTTTATTATCTCCACCTTCCAGGTGAAAGAACTGAGGCCCACAGAATTAAGAACATAGCACTGTTAGAACACCAACTGTTTTTTTCTTTCTCCAAAGTCCATAGTCATTCTACATTGGTACATTCAGTCTTCAATCCCAGTTCATTATAAAAAGGCAACCTGCTGAGAATATTTCCTTACGGGAGTAGAACACATGCAACTCACCATGTCATCGATGAGGAATGGAATAATTAAAATTACTCTCATTTAAGTATAAAAAAGAAGTCTAAAATTTATTTGAGTTTCAGATTATGGTCAGATTTGGATAAAAAAAGAAAAAAAATGTCGAAATAAAATATTAAAAAAAGATGAAAACATTGAGAGAAATGAGGTGGGGTGGGAAAATGAGAGATTCTGAGAACAGAAATCACAAAAATGTATATGGGAGAGAGAAAGTGAGATCAAGGTAGAGGGAAAAGAACAGGGATTCATCAATAGTCCTAGAGAAGGAAGGCAAGAAGTTCACGCAAGACCTTCCAGCCCTGTCTAGCCTGTCTTCCTGTACTTCAGAGACTGGAGAGCAAAACATTTCACAGACTTTTTCTTAGGTTATTCTGGATATGACTTTGGCTTAAAAAATTTGCTGAACTCACATAAAGTTTGTTTTGGCCCTGAGTTAAATAGGAAGAGAGTGGATGGTTACAGCATATCCATTTTTTTTTTTTGGCTTAGGTAGTGAAAAAGGAGATTTGTTCTTGGAGCCAGAAGTTGTGTTGGCAGCTCCCTTCCATTCAAAGAAGCTTCCAGATACTTCAACTTTCACATCATGGCAGAGGCAGTGTCTTCCATGGTGGCCCACTTTTGCTTTGTGGTTTTGGGAATCATTCATTCCTAAAGGCTCAAGCTATAGTCTGTTCCCTCTTCCCAACACTTCTATGAACTATATATCTATATCTTTAGAAATACTTTTCTATGGACATTAACTAGAGTGGATTCATAAGTCGCAATTACAAATTTTGACTAATACAGAATATAAGAGTTGAGTTGGGTGGGATAAAAGGAGAGAAATCCCTTAGTTTTCAATATAGTGTCATTGAACAGAGCTGTGAGCTTGTTTCCCGCTCAGTTTTGGAATGGTAATTGGTTAGTCTCTGTTCACAGTATTTTTTATTTAGCCTTTACACTCTTAGTGGGTCCACTGTGAACACGAAAATATGCATATCCTGTTAGTGGACAAATTCATCAGGATCCAACAACGAGATCCAAAGCTTAGTCACATGAGAAACTTGATAAAATCAAGCCAGTGCGCCAAAGCTTCCTGATTCCTGTTGGATGCTTTCACACAGCAATAGCTTTTGCTTTGTTTTGTTTTTAAAGATCATTTCAAAAGCAACTGATGGTTTTTCCTGGTAATAGAGTATCAGAAAAGGGTGCAGCTAGGAATGACACACCAATTTGAATGCACAGCCAGTTAAAATTTGCAGGGAAAAGCTAAATACAGTCAGAGGTGGAAACTGAGTTATGTAGGCCACATGAGGTAGATGTAAGAAGAATGACTTTTAGTAATGTATCAAGAAATAGAAATATGCAAGAGAAAATAGACTCATTTGTAAAGACTGGATAAAATGAATGCAGTAAACAGAATAATTACTACAGGTCCATTAAAAGAGAAGTAAACAGAGAAAGCTGAAAAATGCATTGAGATTAAGAACTGAGCAGAGCCAGTCTCTTCACGTGAGATTGCAAAGGAGGATTCTTAGCAAATATTAATAAGAAACACAAGTGCCTTAAGTTGAAGTCTGCATGTTCTTCTCTAAGCACTGCGCTTTTAGGAACAAAGAAAATGTATTTCCCTGTCCAAAATCACAAGTTTCTTAGAGGAAGTGGCAATTTCAGGTGCTCAGTCGCTGTGGGGAAGGGAATCAAAGAGATCTCAAATGAAAAAAAAATCACAATTGTACTGAAGCCACCTGAGTCCCTTTATGTTCTATACCTGGTCTTCAGTAACAGCTTCTGATGTGGTAGAGGATTTACTTCTGGGAACATTGCACAATTACAAATAGAGCAAAAACTAGATTCCACCCTTGAACTGATACAGAAACTTCCTGTGAAAGTCAATAGATCTTGAAAGTAGGTTAATATGCCGTGGAACTTGGCTTTATGGCTTTTATGGTGTATGGATACCTTTAATTGCATAGAGAGACTGCCAGTGGCGGAAAGGGTGAGGAACGAGAAAAAAACATGATGTTTGCAAAAAGGCACATCTCTTAGCATAGAACACCTCATTACTATATGACATGGCTTTCTCCACAGCTGTTTCTTAGACAAAATATTAAATATTAATGTTACCTTTTTTGAAGCCAGACAATATTACACACTGAATGATTTAACACTAAAATTCAACTTGCTTTTCCCAAGAAGATAGTTAATAGTGTGATTAAATTGTTGTCATTCTGTGTGCAAATGGGAAGATGATGTTATTTTCACTTTCAAGCAGGAAGAAGACTTTTCTCAGCAAAGGGACTACAGTTATCTCAACCCCTTTCTCTCTACCAGGTAGCAGATGGATGTTGATTAGTGCATAGAATGTTGAAACATTAGGTCCATTTGAGAATGCCAAAAAGCTTCAGTAATTCATGGGCAAAGGGAGTTTTTCAGAGATATTACAGGAAAAAGTCACTTTTCATCTTCACCTCCCAATTAATAAAGATTTGAACAAATACTAAACCAAAACCAGCATTTCGCAAGCGGGAACCTGAGGATACTAGCAGAAACCCCTAAGGGATTAAGTGAAGCAAGAGTAGCATAGGATTCAGCACAGAGAAGGTTTGCTTAAT
This sequence comes from Galeopterus variegatus, assembly GCF_000696425.1. Classification (NCBI taxonomy): domain Eukaryota; kingdom Metazoa; phylum Chordata; class Mammalia; order Dermoptera; family Cynocephalidae; genus Galeopterus; species Galeopterus variegatus. The sequence goes on from NW_007727264.1 coordinate 225,197, forward strand.
TACACCTGTTATGAATTCTTGCCAGTTCCTTAGGGAGGAGGAACTGAAGAAGAATTCATGTTCCTTTAGGTATTCTTTATAGAGCTATGTTCTACATAGACATGTTTTATTGCAGACAGCAATGGAATAAGTCAACATTTGATGGGGGTGGATAGAAAAGTTGGGGCTCTGTGTTATCACTGCCTTGAACTTTGCTCATGTCTGTGCTGCAAATGCAGTCTTTGTTTGCTGAGTTATCTTCACTGGTTTTCTAGAAAAAAAAAAATGTTTCCCTCTAAAATACCATAGAGGTAGGCTGGAAATATACATAAGTTTGTAGCTCTATCACTCTACCCTGAACACCACCATGCTTCTATACCTTATTCAATATGATACCTCACTTCTCTCACTAGGATCCCCGCTCTTGTTTGATTATGAGAATAGCATATAATTAACTTCCTAAGGAAGAGTAATGTTTTAATTTGGTCTTAGAAAAAAAGTTATTTGTTACTGAAAAACATAGATGCCATTTTACTATTACTACTGTTCAATGTCAACAGCTACTATTTATTATGAACTAACTTGGGGCCAGTCACTCTAAGCCATTTGTGTACATGATCACAGTTGATTAGCATATCTCCGTGTGGTATTTTTTATTATTAGCACCATTTACATATGAGGAAACTGAAGCTTAGTGAATTTAAGAAACCCACTTAAGACTACATACTTTGTAAGTGGTGTGGATTTGAACCCAGTAAATCCTCTCTTCCACTGACTACTCTGTTTTGCAGAAGAAGTAGTAACTTTGAAGTAATTCAGAAGCATTATTGTTTAATCAGTGAGTAATATCTTGAACCACACTTGCATGTATTAACATATAGATATATGGATGTTATTTTCCATAGCTATATTTTAGGCTTGGAAAGAAATATAAATATCTCTTTTCATCCTCATAATGTCTATTGAGGTGGATATGACAGGTTTCATCATCTGAAATTTATGAATGAGAGAATACAGACTCAAAGATATTACATAATTTGCCTAAAATCATAGAGCTAATAATTGCCAAAGCTTCAGTTTTCTAACTTTAGACCTATTACTTTTCAACTCATTAGGTTTACACAATATGTAGACTGCTACTCAAACTATGCCTACCTTCCTCAATCCCAAAGTGCTAACTTCCTGAAATATTTTTAAATCATGAAATTCTTTTAAAATAATTAGCAACTATTTATAAGCTAGTGAGCACTAGTCACCTGTAGGGAGGAATTTGAGACCTTTGTCTTAAATACAAAAATATACAGGTCATTTGTCATCAGTGTGGCTGGTATGATAACAGGTGTATTTAGAAGACAGAATATTTCACATGTTTATTCAAGTCACAGAGAAGATTGATCTATCCACATTTCATCCCATTTGTCAAGAGAGATTGTGATCTGAACTTTGCAAATGAAGGTCACTGATAAAATTAAGGAAGTAATTAATATGAAAACTATTCTTTATGTTTATGCCATCAAACACCAAAATTTCATGGTTTTACTTCTCAAAATGAGAAGTATGTATATGGCCAGAAGTACACAGTGGTGTGCTGAGGGTGAGGGTCTCAAGGGGAGATGACAGGATAAATGATAGGAAAATGATAGGAATGATAGGAAACACCTTCCTGAATTGTAAACTTCCTCAGAGAGTTGGGAGAAATAAAACTAAGTGACTTGACTGGTGCCTTAAAATATTAGTTCATATATTGAAACAAGTACATGACATGCTTGAATAAATACTATTGCATTAATTAGAACAAATTGAGACATGAGATTTCTAAGAGATTTAATGGCTGGAACTGAGGGTGTGTCTAAGGATTCACCTCCCATTTTTAGGGTCATGCCTTTGCTTTTGGGGGCTAGGGAAATTGAGAAGCACTGACCTAAAGAGAAAATGGAAAATTTTTAAGTAGAGTACTAAACTTTGACTGTCTTTTAATAAAGTAAGTGGACTGGGACATGGAAATTGCTGGGGAGATTTAATAAGCATCTCTGTCAGAGCAGGAACTTTTTGATGTTGCTGTACACTTGAGACCCAAATTTGTAGGGCTTTCAATGACTCCAAAATGTTTTACCTCCTTAGCTAATATTACAAGAATCCAAAGACATAAAAGTTCACCACTGATTTATTCATAAAGTTCATATTTTCAGAAACCAGGTGGATAGAGCAGATGGCAAACTGAGGTTACTTACATTCCTTTTCATTGCTGAACTGTGAGAAACTGAATGGAGTCACTGCTTTTGAGAGACTGCTCAACTATTCTGTGGACCCAAAGCCCCAACTTTAGAAAGATGAGCAGTCTTTAATGCATATGCTCCTAAGAGCACGTCGGAATTATGAAGCATTTGTGTGACTATATTTCTAAAGAAACTGACCAGAGAAAGCAAATTTTGACCAATAAGGATACAAAACACCCATTGAATTTTTGAGATATGTAAATGAAATATAAAATTATCCTGAAACTTAAGGCAATGTTTTCACTTCAGGAAGCTGTATGAGAGAGAATACACTGACTTTTCTGAAACTGCTGATATGGAAAATGAAAATCTCTGTTGGTAGTGCTCCTCTCAATTGAACTGACCTAGACCAAGGTACTCTGGAATGACTCCAGTAAATAAAAGTCTCTGACTTGATCCATAATTAAACGTGACCAGGAATTGTCCATATTCTTATATGAGTGAAAATGACTATATTTACTTTGGGAGACCGTCTTTTTAATTTTAAAAAAAAAAAAAAAAGATAAAAGCTTTACTTGACCAAATAATAGTCACATGATCTACACAAGTAAGGTTTTCTGATCACGTGACCCACTGCTGACCTTAAACAGATACTTTCTGTTCTGTGCCATCATGCTGTCTCTGCCAAGACTGGAATGAAATTATTACTTAAAAGATGAGAAAACTTAACTAAGCTTAAGTAGCCTATCCAAGTTCACACAACTAGAAAAAGGTGATTTAGAAAGGGGACTTTTGACTTCTAATTCAGAGTCATCTTTTTGTGCCTTTTCAACTGAAATGAACTTCAAATCTATGGCACTTAAAATATGAGTTTCAGACAAAACTCTTAATGTCATTCAGCATCGCTTTGTTTAATCAAAATTGCATCTAATAGTTGTACTTATTACATAATTTTGTACAATACCCAGTATATAAGTATTTAATAATTCACCTGGTTATGAGAGTTTATCATAAGAAAGCATAAAATGCATAATTTATTCATTTATGCATATCTTTATGATGGTTGTAAGGGTTGAATATCTTCATTTGCAAATACTTAGCAGCCACTCTTGGTGCCTAAGTTCTCTCTAATGGAGAAAGGGGAGGTGCTGCTATAACAGAATCATGATAGATGCCTACATATTATTTGAGAGAAATAACTTTTTATTTTCTGTGCTCCCAATTAAACTCAATTTATCAAAGTTCCCTTAAATACAGAAATATAAACACTGAAACTAACTGCCTTAATAATTAGTTAATTCTAAATTTTTTGAGGTTACTTGCATATCTCCATATTTTTATTTAATATATACATACTTTATGCCTTTATTATCTTGTTGCAATACTAATACTAATACTACTAATAATAAATGTATGCAGGCAGATGGAAGATGCCTTAATTCTGAAAGAATATTTTTCAAGATCACACACTAAACGTGTTCAGAAAATACTGTTACCGACAGATCAGGCTCAGCTTGTCCTCTTGCCTTAAACAAATGACCTGAAAGTCCAAAAGTTGAAGCAAGGATTGGAAGGTTTATTCGGATTACTGGCACTCATCTAAATGTCTAACCAAGCAAACAAACAAAGAGAAAAGAGGAGCAATGGGGTCCAGTTTAGCCTATTCCTAATCAGGGGGGGCCAACCTGTTCCATTAACAGTAACCGATAAAAGCAGTTCTCCCCACTGTTTTCAGCATAAAGAAAAGTATCGACTAGAGTTAAGTCAGGAAAACATATCCAGGAGCCCTCCAGGGTGCACCTATACAGACGTGGATACAATCCAACCAAACAGAAGAGGGCTCATAAAATCAGAGAAAGGTAAAGAGAAAAAAGCATTGCCTTGTCAGAATTTAGGCCAGGGGACTCCAGGAGAGATCTACCAGCAGCAGAGACCTGGGAGCAAAATAGTCCCAGTGGCCACTTGCCTCTTGCAGATAGAGTCCTGTCCGGTGCCCAAAGCTTTCCAATTTTTGCCAGTGATTAAGTTAGGCTCTCGGATTCCAAAATCATAGAAATGAACAATGTACCCAACAGTAAAGCAAGTAACACTTCATTAGAAGAGGAGATAGACTTATGCATAAGGAGGGTAGCAACAGTAAAGCTAGCCCAGGAGGGGAGCTGTTCAGGATCTTTTACAGGGAAAGGAGTTAAGGGGTTGCAGGCCAGCATCAGGGGAGCTGGTCCACTCTGTTCTTCCTGGTTGCATCATGGGCGCATGCTCAGTAGGCATGTCCATCATTATCACCCCAGGAGGGTCATTATAGCAGGCACCTTGATGCTTTGTGAGAAGGTGGGAATTCCTAAAGGGGTCTTAAAGTTAATCTGTAACTTTTAAAATTATAGTAAACAAGGCTTGGGGAGGGGTTTTGCAACTCAGTAAATATCTGTTTCCTTTCTTATCTCAGTCTATTTTGTCAGGGCAGCCCATGGGGTAATCATTTGCCCTGAGGGGTCTCATGACTGAGGAGTGGAAAAGTAACAAAGTGTCCTCTGCAGGGAAAACGGAGTCAGTTTTGTTCACAGGCCTAGCCTTACTCTGTTTCAATACCTTCAAAGAAATTATGATGGTTAAATATTTATATTCTTTTTTTCCTGTCTACTATAATACCTTCCACTTTTCCTATAATTAAGTAGAGATATCTGCCCTGCTTAATTATTACAAAGCTTTTCCTTAATAAAGGCACTTAATTTTAAGCCACATTAAGAACAATCTTTATATTAGGCTTTATGATGTGTTATGTAACAAATTATTAAAAATATACTTTATTTTTACCCCTGGTTTTTGTTCAGAGCAGGAATTCAGTTTTCAAACCCTAGCATATAATGATGACTTTGGGAGAAAAAAGCCTAAAGCATAATTTAGAATTGTAAGTTGTTATAAGAATGAATATATATGTATTTGGTGTAACTAAGTGGAATCATCAGGTTTGTCACATAATGCTATAATATCAATAGGAGACACCCTCAGAGTTTAAATGCCTGTTAGATATCCTACTAAGAATTTATTCATTTGCTTATTCTCTTAACCGCTACCTGCAGAGAACACAAATTGATATTTTCATTTAAGTGATTCCAGATGACTAAGGTTTAGTGAAAAAAAAAAAAAAAAAATAATTTTAAACTGAAACAAATAGACTATAAAAGTTAATGACTTGATTATTTTCAGTTTGCTAAACCTGTCCTCAACAAGTAGTTGATTGCATTTGATAAAATTGTAATAAACCTTTACTATTCTATGAACTTTTAACTAAAATGAAAGATAATAAATAAACAAATAATCATTGAAATTATGCTGTGGATATGTCATGTTCAAAAATTTGCTTTTTGCTGGCCTATTGAAAAATATTATACTTTTTAGAGTGGCCCCACATATTTGTTTGTAAGTAACTTTAGGGATTTGGAATGAAAAGTATGTGCCATCTATGATGTCACTTTCCCATCTTATACCTACCAAATTGTCAATTGATTTTGTTTACTGACCCCAGATTTGGCATTAGAGTCCTTTTTGAAACAATTCTCTACGCAGCAGTTGGTTCATGTTTTAAAATGCATTTGTTATCACTGATGTAAACTGTTAAAAGGTAAGAAAGCTGAGGACTGCCATTCGTGGTTAGATAGTCCAACTGTAGGGTAAGGTGGAACATGTGTCCAACAGCGACAGACATGCTCCCTGCCAGGGAATGGTAGGGCTGTGAAGCAGGAGTGGGTGGATATCAAATGGAGAGTTTAGCCCTGGAAAGAATATTGAGTTACATTTAATGAAGAAACCAATTTGTATCTTAATCTTAATGCTGCCCTCAGGATCCTCACCATCAACATGCCCACAAGTCACTGGTATTAGTATTTTCTCGACATAATTGTTGGTGTTTATTCAGTTCCCAATGTGCAGCAGGTACTGAATTAGTCACTGCCCCACAAATATTATCTCTGATACTTGTAACAGTGCCTCAAGGGAACATATTTATTATGCCTCTGTTATAGATGAAGAAAGATAGTTGGCATCTTATTCTCTTTTTATCACACAAATATGTTGCATTAGAGAGTTGTTAAAAATATTAAAATAAAAATAGACATTAATTAGCTCTAGTTATTTGAATGATTGCTGTCTTTAACCTGTGCCTAGTTTAATCTGTTTTGCATTATAGAAGATATTGAGCTTAATGAACAGAGAATCACAACTCTCAACTTCTAGGGTTAAAGAAGCCACCCATTTATAAATCCTCTCATCCTCAATCGCAGGGCAGGAATGATCAACCAAGACAAAAACTGATGTTTTTAAAGAACAGATGGAGTGCTCATAAGGTTAGTTTACTTGACCCTGCTTAATTTGCCATATTCAAACATAATGCAATCAAATAAAGAAAAAAGCACAAGCATTAATCCACTTATAATTAATAGTTGCTAAAAATTAAGTTAGCCAAGTTATGCATCTATCAGCTTGTTTCCAGAAACCATTACTTTAAATCACATCTTTAAAATGATAAATTATACCATGAAGTTGTTTAAGAAGTAGAGGAAAGTAGGACAGATTAATTCTAAAAATGATTCTAATTTATAATCTATGACTATACTACTTAGTTTCTCATACTCTTACAAACTTAAAAATTTTAAAAGAAAATAAATATTTTGTCTATAACCAAAACACTTCACGTTGAAAGGGTTGGGTTGTACTATATAAGTTCACGAGTGGGATAACTTAGTTTTCCTACTTGTGAACACCAAAGTCCCCATAGGGGTTTCTTTTTTTTCCTTTTTGAAGCCAAGTACTTATTTATGTACTTGTAATTATTTATCCTTGTCAGTTCACATCAAAATAACATAGCTACAGGGATTTTTCCTTCATAGGAGAGCTTGAATAAACAGGGTCCATTCATGTGCTACCAATCCTGCTGACTGGCCTTTTACATCCTGAAACATAATTAATGCCACACAAATTTTTCTGAGCTGAAATGTGATTTTGGTGCATTGAATCAATCAAGTTTGCTCAAGAAACAGATTAATGATTAAGGTCACTAAAAAAATAAATAACTCAGCCTTTAGGCCCTTTGAATGGGTGTGTTCTTCTTAGTACACTTAGTTGGCAGATAAGTGGCCAAGGTTAATAATTGGGTGATGTAGAAAGAACACAGGTCTACAGAATTATTCTGAGTTCTTGCATTGATTATTTTCAGCATTTAATAAGAACCTATTATGTACCAGGTTCTGTGTGGATTGCATGTCAACAGTATGAAGCAACCTCAGGGGACACTTGGGCAGCCACTTAGTGTCTCCTTTGAGATAGCTTTATTTCCTTTATTCTCTTAGTAAACCTATGATATACAAAAATGCCCTGTTTTAGACTTGATCCCAGTATTTACTGACATTTTAATGACCAGCAGTGAAAACACTGCCTTTTACATTTGCTAAAATAAGAATTGTGCCTTATATATTCACAATGTTTTCCTGAAAAGTAGAGCCTTGAATTTACCTTTGAGAGTAGACTGCTGCTTTGGAGAGATTGGGGTAGGGTGTGAGGGCAGTAAAACTTGAATGGGAATTTACGTCAGATAAAAGTAAAGACTCATGAAATTGAGATTCCAGAAACAGAGGAGGGAAATTGCTTTGCATAATAATGTAGAGTTTTCTTTTTTATGGGTGAGTTTGTGTCTTCCAACATTGTGTTTTCTCTTAGGAAAGCTGTTTTGTTCATGTCTACGGTGCTAAGGAGAGTTGGGATCTCACTTTGTATAAAAGAGGGTGCTCAGGGTCAGGCAGTGGGAGAAAGAGCTGTAGACTGTAACTCAAAGAGAGAAGGAGACAGGGCAGGGCATATCAATTCTGAGAAATGCTATTTTGTTTGTTGATTTTACTGCTTTGCAATTCCTATCTGATATCCAGAACAAACACACACACACACATACACACACATTCTGTTCTTAGTTGTTTAGGGGTAGTATTAAGATACTTTCTGTCTCAGTGCTTAGGGAGTGTGTGTGTGTGTGTGTGTGTGTGTGTGTGTGTGTGTGTGTGCGCAAGTAGGACTATGGGCCTGCTTCTGTCTGAAGGAAGCCAACTCAAGATTCTGGAGGTGTGTGTGTGTGTGTGTGCGCGCAAGTAGGACTATGGGCCTGCTTCTGTCTGAAGGAAGCCAACTCAAGATTCTGGAGGTATCTTTAAGAAAAGCTGAATTTCACTCTGAAGCTAGGTAGGGGACAGTGGGATTTGATTCAGACTGGAATTTCTAGAGTATGGCAGGACTTCCAGATAACTGAAATTTAGGTTTGAAAGAGATGTCTGATTCCCCAAAGCTTAGTGAAATCTTATAAATGTAGAAACTAAGGTTTAGATGCAAGAAAGCTAATATTGGACATTGAAGTAATATTCTTATTTTAAATCATGATTGTTAATTTCAGTTCAGTTATAATGGACTAGTTTGCAGCAACACAATCCTCTCACCAAGAAAAACTTGATAGGTGGATTTAATTAAAAATCGCCTTAAATGCATCTGAGAGCTACCAAGACAACTAGGGCTCTAGAGGTCAAAATTCTAGAGAAAAGAGGCCCTCCTTGGGTAAGCTTAACCTTCTGTGTCATGTTTGCCCTCCAGACATTTGACAGTACAGAAGCAAGGTGGACAGGAAGGTGAGAAGTCCAAGCTAAAGCTGGTGCTAAAAGGCAAAAATTCTGAGAGGAGATTTTGGCAATCTTTGAGGTTGGAGACTCCAAATGATATTCAGCACTACCGAAGTGGTCAGTAATTGAGTGCCCAAGATCCTGGAGCAAAAAGAAGCACAGAGAACTGAGACTAACAGCTGAGCCATTTTCCTCTTATGGTAGTTATCCATTTGGAAGGGGTTAAAGCAAGAGATGGAGAAGCTTAGTAAAGCAGCTGCCCCTGAAGCAGCTTTTTACTCTAGCCTCTTAGGCTATTGACAGTTCTTAAAACTGGAGTGATAAAAGTTGGATTTCAGTGTGGAGGGTCTCTGGTAAACAAGGCAGGCTTTCAGTTAGTACCTCTGAAGGACTACATTCTAGAGGTTAAGATAGAACATAGGAATATAAACTAAGAGCAACGACTGCAACCCACTCTTAAATTAGCTCAAACACTGAATGTGTTAATGTAATCTTCATCTACCTGCTTACCCAAAACAAAAGGGAAGCATCTAGAGAAAACAGCATCCATTAGAAGCCTCTACAAAGTCTGGTATTCAATCACAAATACCAGTGGCCTAAGAAATGTGACAAAGAAAAAAAAAAGAAAGATAATGAAAACATATCCACAGGTGGTCCATATAGCAACATAAAACCTGAACAATGACAATCCAAAAATGGCACTCTGACATATGAATTTAGGCCACTTTTTCATATGAATTTAAATGTAAACGTCTTAAACCAAATGTGGGCAAATTAAATCTTGCAATGTTTGACTACAAAATATCTACAGAAGTTAGAGTCAGCTCTGCTATTTAATTTTGCACTAGAGGTCCTAACCGGTGTAATAATTCAAGTAGAAAAAATAGTACAAGGACTGATTATAAATAAATAACACAAACATTACTCAAAATGGTCTGAGAATGTACGTAGGTACTTCAAAAGACCATGCAAATAAACTATTAGGATTAATAAATAAAATCAGCGAGGCCAAATGAATACAAAGTCAATGTGTTTCTTCAAACCAGCATAAAGTTTAAGAAAATGAAATTAAAAAATAGGCTTTACAATTGTGTTTAAGCAAATATCTAAATATAAATTTAATTTACAAAGAAGAAAATAAATGGAAGTATTTACTAAATGTGTTGATTGGAAAATGCAATACTATTAAAATGTCAGCGGTTCCCAATTGATTTATAGATTCAATACCATTTCAATCAAAATCTCATCAAGAGCTTTTTCAGAAATTTTCAAGCTAACTCTAAAATCTGTATGGAAATGTAAAAGGCAAAATGTAACTAAGACAATGTGAAGAAGAATCAAGTCAGAGGACTTAATAAAATAGATATCAATACTTTTTATACAGCTAGAGTAGTTAGAATAGTGTAGGTATTGGTATAAGAGTAGATAAATTGACCAGTGAGAAAGAATAAGTACAGAAAGAGGTTCACGTGTATGAACATTTGATTTATGACAAAGGTTTCACTGTGGAGTAGTAGAGAAAGAATTGCCTTTCAGTAAATGGTGTTGGTATAATTGAATATTCATAGAAAAAATAATTGGAACTTATCTCCCTGTATCAAATTATGCATAAAAGTAAATTCCAGGTGTACTTCAGATTTAAGTGCAAAAGGTAAAACACCAAAACTTCTAAAATACAAAGAAGCAAATACATTTATGACTTTAGAGGTTAGCAGCAATTTTTTAAATATATCACAATGAGCAGTAATACAAAGTAAGAAAATTAAAAATAGACCATATTTCAATTAAGAACTCACAAATACCAGTAAATCAGTGAAAATGCAACCTTCAGAATGCAGAAGATATTTGCAATGTGTACAAAAATGTTATATATATATTATATATATATGTGTGTATTTCTTTTTTTTTTTTTACTTTTTTCTGTAATACTTGAGTAAAGGTATTTACTAAAAAAATTTTAAACTACAACATGGTGAGTGCTATAATGCCTTCCACAAAAAAGGCAGTCCAAACATTCCTGTCAAATGAAAACCTGCACGAAGAATTTGGAGACACACTGAGCAATGTGTAGTTAACTCTGCACGAAGGTATCTGGGAGACATTCAGGTAATGCCTCAGATAGGATTGTGGAGATAAATAGGTATTTTCTTGGCACAAAGATAGGCTGTTGTGTACTAAAGGAACAGCATGTGTGGAGAAAAGCTGAGAAACTTACCAGGACTAAAAATTCTGGGAATGTATGAATAGCATCTTTCTGCAATTGCTGAATTAATTGCAAACATTTTGCCACTTGAAGACCTTTCCTCCAGTTTATGAATCTATGGAACAGAAATGCAGTAAAAGATAACCTGCCGTTCATGGGCTTAGTCAATGCTTCCCTCCTGCTGCCTACCTACTAGACATGTGGCTACTCATTATCCCCAGAGGGAGGGCTCAGGAAAGGAAAGGGAGAAAAGTCAAATTAGTTAATTAAGCAGCCCTGGCCAAAGGTTTGCTAGTGGGAGGAGGTTGAAACTAATGGCTAAAATGAGTCTGTTAGATTTAATGAAACTCTTAGTTTTGGCTTCCCTTTGACTATATGGAGAAATGAGAATTAGGCTTTAATTTGCTTTTTAATAGTGTCCCATCTGACACAAGTTCTTGTACATTTAATTCAACAATTAAAAGTTTTAATGTATACAAGACACTAAGGAAAATAGCATCCATTTAAACTTTAGGAATTGATTGCCTAACAAATGCAAAATATGAAAACAAACACTACACTAAGAAGTCTGTTTTTTAACACCAAACTATATTCTATTACAAAGGAAAAATGACACTTCCTTTCCAAGGTGTATGTAAAACAAATAACATCACAACTTTTTAAAACCAATGTCTCTAAGTTTTATTTTCAAATTATGAGACAGATACCAGCTTTAAAAATAATAAACAATATATTTATTCATTAGAACTGTCCCCTGGATCATTTAACTTTAATCGATGTCTTCTTTAATCAAGAGCATTTAAATATATTGGAATATGGTTCAAGACAACTGAAGAAAGACATATACTGTATTTGAATGCAAATTCATTGATTAGTAATTTGCTAAGGATTGAAAAGACTTATTTTTAATACACCTTTAGTGAATACACTGTTCAATGACTACAGGGGACTCTGACATGTTGGCACCTATATAAGAATAAGCAAAACATGGATAAATGGCGAAACAGCAATGGTCCAATGAGGCACAAATGGGGAAATATTCACAGTAGCAATTCATAATGGAGGAATGACAGAAGAAGGATAAGAGGGTTTATGCTGAGCTAATAGAGAAAATAGCACACTTGCATAAAAGTCATCCATTTCTGAAATCTAACATTATCCATAAAAAGCCTGTTAAGAAAAAGCCATATCATTGTTGACACATTTGCAGAGCATGCACAGAAATAGTATCTGTGTGGTTTTATGAAATAGTAAATTGTCATAGTAATAGTTTGTTAATATACGGTTGATGGAGACTCTACTTTGAAGCCAGAAGTCTGAGCAAATAAAGTCTTAGACTTGATCTGTCTCTGAATCTAGGATATCACTGGTTTGCTTCAGTCTGGTACCAGAAAGTTTCTGAGTGATCTGTATAGATGATTAAGGAATGATCCTGAAAAAAGTGAAGCAATGAGATGCATAATTGTTTGTTTGTTTTTTTTCAAAATGAATTTCCAGGTATGGGATATATGGTTAATGAACACCACCCTAATCTAGTCGCAATTTCCAGGTATTAAATTATTTGACCAATGAAAATAATCGTTACATGGATAATAAGAATATAAGAATAGAATGGAATTGGGAGCACAAGTTATCTGTGCTTTCAAGATTGTTCTATTATATAGCATCATAGATATGAAGGATATAGTAATACTTAACCTGTTGTCAGGTGATCCACCCTAGCTGAATTGGTCAAGATTTATTTTTAGAAATATTAAGACATTATTTTACATGATTGTGGGAGCAAGCCCAAAATCTGCAGATCAGGTCTGCAGACTGGATACTCAAGAAAGAGTTGATATTACAGCTTTAGTTTAAAAGCAGTCTGGAAGAAGAAATTCCTCTTCTTCATAGGACTTCAGTCTTCTTTCTCTTAAGGCCTTAAACTGATTAAATGAGGCCCACCCACATTATTAAGGATAATCTGTTTTACTCAAAGTCTACTGATTTAAAAGTTAATTTCATCTAAAAATACCTTCACAGAGGCATTTAGACTGATGTTTGACCAATTCACTGGGTACCATCGCCTAGCCTAGTTGACACATAAAATTAACTATCATGCCAGATTTCATCCTTCCCAGTGAAAAGAATCTGATTTGGTCAGTGTGTCTCTCTCTAAGGAGTTGGAGGAGTGGGAAAAGTTTTCTTACAGTGATAGAGGCTGTTGTCTTCATGTCCATTGTGTAATATTTACTCTTGACACTTTCACTGATACCTGGTACCTCTGATTGTGGGCAAAGAATCTTCATGTCCACTGTGTAATATTTACTCTTGACACTTTCACTGATACCTGGTACCTCTGATTGTGGGCAAAGAATTAGGTGTGGTTCTAGTGGACACTCATGAACTATGACAAACTGTGAAGAGAGAACTTCTGGGGTTGTTTTCCTTAGACACAGGCTAAGTAACTCTTCTCCATCATACATCAGAAATATGAATCTATGGAACTGCAACCCACTCTTTACAGTGTGTGTCACTTTACAGTGCTGTCAGCAATAAAAGTGCACTGAATAAAAATCTGGGAAGTTATTAATCCCTTTTAAATTTTCTAATTTCTCTATCAGGTTAGACAATGGTATGCCAAATTATTTTCATTTTCATTTATTTGAATACCAGTGAGGAAAATTTTCTCCAAGGGTTTGTTTCCTTTTCCTCTTGAGCAAATTTATTCATGCTGTTTACTCATTCATCTGTTGAATCTTACAGTATTCTTTATAGATTTGTGTAAGCTTTTTATGTTCTGAAGATATTAACCTCTTTATACTTTTTTTGTATCAAATATAAGAATTTCACATGTAGATATTTTTCTTTTCTTTTAGCTTTTTTTATTTTAATCTCATAGAAGTATGAAATTACATATTTTTGAGTCAATCTTTTTTATTACTTTCTTCCATTGCTTCAAAGTGTATCATTTCTTTACACATCTATGAAATATTCTTGCTTATTTTTGACTACTGGAAGTATATATATATATATATATATATACTTCCAGTAGTCAAAAATAAGCAAGAATATTTCATAGATGTGTAAAGAAATGATACACTTTGAAGCAATGGAAGAAAGTAATAAAAAAGATTGACTCAAAAATATGTAATTTCATACTTCTATGAGATTAAAATAAAAAAAGCTAAAAGAAAAGAAAAATATCTACATGTGAAATTCTTATATTTGATACAAAAAAAGTATAAAGAGGTTAATATCTTCAGAACATAAAAAGCTTACACAAATCTATAAAGAATACTGTAAGATTCAACAGATGAATGAGTAAACAGCATGAATAAATTTGCTCAAGAGGAAAAGGAAACAAACCCTTGGAGAAAATTTTCCTCACTGGTATTCAAATAAATGAAAATGAAAATAATTTGGCATACCATTGTCTAACCTGATAGAGAAATTAGAAAATTTAAAAGGGATTAATAACTTCCCAGATTTTTATTCAAGAACACCTAGAGCCTATTTTAGAGAACAGTATCTAATTCATGGATCTAAAACTTTTTATCTAGTTACCTCAGACAATTCAATAAATACTCATTTTTATTTCCATATTTTCATAAGCTTTATTTAATTAACTAAAATTTAAAATAAACATGTATATATGTATACAAATATGTGCATATATATATGTGTGTGTGTGTGTGTGTGTGTACTTGTATGTGCCTCTATCTAGCAGCATATATATGTATATATAGAAATGCCTTTTTCTATTTATCTATTAAGAAAAAGAGAAAAAGAAAGAAATTTCTAGTTGTCTAGTCAATATCAATTTTCAAAGTGTATATCAAGGTTAACAGCATGCTAGTTTCTAAACTTATACAATTCCTATTTTGTTCAGGGAAACAATATGCTTCGTTATAAATAGTCATCTCCCCATACTTCCCTACCATAGGAATAGAGATGTGACCAAGTTCTAGCCAACTGGATTTAAGTAGAAGTCAATGGACAGGACCGCTGAACAGTAATTTAAAATGAGCAATATTTATCTGGCATCTTTCTTTAGCAGACCAGGGTAACCAACATTGTAAGTCCACGTCTGAGTCTGAAGGCCTGAGAACCAGGATCTCCAGCATCCGAGGGCAGGAGAAGATGGATACCCCAGCTCAGAAGGAGTGAATTTGCTCTTCCTTTGCCTTTTTGCTCCATTCAGGCTCTCAATGGACTGGATGATGCCACATTGAAAGGAGCTGTCTTTTTCACTTAGTCTGCAGCATAAGTGCCGGCCACGATGCACAAGTGGGAGTTCCCTAGAAGTGCCCTACTCTTTCAGGTCCTTCCCCAGACCATGGAAAGCCTTCTATTCCCCTCTCTCTCTGACTTATATTTCCCAACTGCTCCAACGTTAAGAGTCTTTGTAGAAGCTTTTCATCTTTCTTCTCTGGTGATGTTAGTTTCTCTGTCTTCTCCTGGCTCACAAGATTTTCTTCCTTTTTTCCTTTCTTGTCCTTCTCTTATTCCCTCTCCCCCTTTCCTTCTTCCTGCTCTTTATTTTTCTTGCTCTCTCTCTCTTTCCTTTTTCCTTCACTCCCTCCCTCTCTCCTTTCTTTCCTTGTTTCTTTTGCTTTCTCTCTTTCCTCATCTCTTTAATTACATTTACTAATTATACTATAATTACCTGTTAATGATTTTACTTTCAAAGAGTCTGTGAGTTCCTTGCAGCAGGACACTTCCTGTTACAAGGAAGCTTTTTTTTTTTTTTTAATTCAGAGGATAGAATCTAATTTTACAACAAAAGGAAATAATTGCATACATTTAACAGTATTGTTAAAAACCTCTTTGATCCTACAGAGAATAGTATTATTATTAATAAGATTAATGACTAATACCTACAAATGCAATTATTTTGTGACAAGCTTTCTGTGTGAGTAAATATTCAATGTGGATTTGTTTGTGTGTGTAAACTTGGACAGTGATATGTATTTATAAATGCATAATTTATATGGTAATACACATTATATGGTAGAGCACTAGAAAATGTATAGTTTTTAAATTTTTTATAATTTTTTTTTTTTTTTTTTTTTTTTTTTTTTTTTTTTTTTTTTTTTTTTTTTTTTTTTTTTTTTTTTTTTTTTTTTTTTTTTTTTTTTTTTTTTTTTTTTTTTTTTTTTTTTTTTTTTTTTGCTGAAGTTAGAGTATTGAATTTGTGGAAACTAAATACATACATGTTGTGACTCAATTATATTCTGTGTTTGTATTGCCCCAAATTTGTTTAAAATATATTCTTCATCTTTCTGAAGTGAGTTTAGTGCATGGAATCAGAGGTAAATATAGTAAAGCTATTCAGGCCTCACCAACTTTTCCCCAGCAGGTTTCTACCTACACAGGCTGAAAACCAGGCCTAGATTTCCATATTCTGAACATCCAAAACATCTAATTTTCACAAAGAGGCAAAAAACATTCTCCTTTTCAATCTGCAACTCCCAACCCCCAGTACAAAGGTTTATACAGGCCTTGACCAAACAACAGATTTTCTCTGCCCACAGTATCCTAGGCCTTACTCATGCAAACAAAAACGTTTGTTTACGTTATTTTCAGGTCTGCCCACTTCACACTCTGAGGGCTAATAACTGCCCCCTGGTGGTAAAATGTGTATGCTTTTAGGAAAGCCAAGGCTTGGCTACTCTCCTAGGAAAGGTGAAAAATACCTTTCATTCCTTCCTAAAGAGATCATGGCTACAAAAACAAAGTAGGACACAATTTCTCAGTAGGTCGCCTGATAGTTTAACCTCTCAGTTACTCTCTCTGTTCCCCATTTCAACTTTATGTTTTGATTCAGGGATCCTGTTCAAGCAGCTCTTGGCTCCAGCCATTTAGCTGAGCCAGGTTTGGTAGCAAATATGCTTGGGCAAAGCACAATCCTAAGGCATGTCAAATAAACTGGGCACAAAACTCTAAGATCAAATCTGATTTTTCTGAATCTCGAACTCTCAGGTAATGTGAAATTAAGCAGCACAGATAACTTAATTAGATGTTTCCCATAATTTCCAAGACACATGCAGGGCCCTGCCACCTAAAACTTTCAGGAGCTACTTACCCATGTAGCTCTCTAAATAGATTCATTCTTTGCTTTTCAGGTGCTGAGTCAGCAGGGAAGCATTAAAGTATCAAGCAGTGATTCTCAACCAGGGGGATTTTGTTTCCTTTCCCCACAGGGCACATTTGACGATTTTCACATTGTGTGTGTGTGGCGGTGGGAGTGTTAGAGCCACTGGTATGTAGTGGGTAGAGACCAGCTATGCTGCTAAGTACCTTACAGCACACAGAAAAGTACCTCCATCCCCACCCACAACAAATGATCCAGCCCAAATTCTCAGTAGTGCCAAGGTTGAGAGTCCCTGGTACAGATGTTTGAAGGTTCTGGAGACAATCAGACTTGCTTCATATCCTAAAGCTGCCTGTCAGGTTTTCCAAAGCCTAAGTATCCTCAAATATAAAATGAAAATCTTAGGATTGTGTGATGGCTAAATGAACTAATCCTTACAAGGCACTTGTCACAGTGTCCCCAGCATAAACACTCACCATGTGGGTCATTATCACTATTTTTATTAACACTTTTCAACTTCAAAGAGGAATAAAGAACTTCTCCAGTTAAGATGAAAAAAGACATATTCAAAAATAGTAATGTGTTTTTATTTATTTATTTATTTATTTATTTTTTCCTTTTTGTCTTTTTTCGTGACCGGCAACGGATCGCAACCCTCAGTGTCGTGCCCGTACCGGACCGGGACCGGCAACGGGATCACAACCCTCGGTGTTGCTCCCGCACCTCGCTCAGCCAGTGAGAGGCCGGTCTGTATGTGGGATCCGAACCCTCGGCGGGAGTGCCGCCGCGCTTCCCAAGCGGTGCACTGTAGCAGTGCGCCACCGGGCCGGCCCAGTAATGTGTTTTATATACAAAAACTTTACATACAATTTTGGCCGTCCTACAGTAGAAGCAAGGTCTTCTTTGCATTGTTCTTCATTGGCACAATTGGTCTTCAGCACCTTCTCTCACAACTGAAAATTGCCCCTCAAATATTTCTGTTATACCAAAGAAGTAACTCAGTTACTCAGTTGTTTGTATTTGCAAACAAAGCACTTGAAATAATTACTGAGCATCACCAAACATACTGTTTCTCTCCTGATACAGCTCCCAGTGGTCAGGAGTCAGTATTAGAGCTGTTGCAATGACGTTCCCTGTTGCCACCCTAGATGTTGTCTCTTTTGAGATCTCTTACGATTGTACCAAGCTTGCTATCTTTGAGTGCTGATAAAGCCATCAGCGTCTAAAATGGAAGACCACCATAGTGTCCTTATCCTAGTAGTGGGTCACCTTTGTCACAGGCACCCAGGCATCTCACATAGTCTACCATGAAAGCAGTGTCTTCAGTGTCTTTTTTCTGGTTCTCATTTCTTACAAGCAACCTCTTGTATGCTTGAAAAACCTTCTTCATATTAAAAAGAAACAATTCAGAACTGCGTATACAACTTTTTAAAAAGGTTCTGCTACTTCATCCTAATAGAAATATAAACAAAACTTAACTCTAGAGATATAGTTTGAATAAATACAGGAATTTATATTCTGAAAAAGCAAAGAACTTTATATTTTCTGTAAGAACTATTATAATATAATAAAACTTACTTCATATTTATATATCTAACTTGTGTATCCTGGTGATTTACACAATATGGACACAGACCTGCCTTTGAAGCACATTGACGTCTTTCTGAAGATAGAAAAATTATTGCAGTTTTTCTCCTCTGTCTCCATCCCTCCCAAACTCCACCCCAATGTAAGGGTGTAATTAGCTGGAACATCTTGTTAGGTACAACATTTATTCAGAGTATATTCATATAGCTTTGTCTTCACTTTTCACAGGGTTGCAGTGATATCCGACTCCATGTTAATTTATAACTCTTGCTGGTGAAAGTCATGGGATGGGAGAACCCTGCACTGGAATGAGTCTTGCAGATAAAAGAACACCAAATTGGAATGCATCTGGTAGTCTCTTGAGACCTAAATTTAGATTCAAGGAAAGTGAAGGGGAAGAAATGAGGTGACATAAACAGGCTCCGCAGCGAAGTGGTGGAAAGTCTATGACTCCATCCCAGGTTTTCAGTTCTGTGCTGCCTAAGCAGGGGGTAGAGGCAAAAGGTACTGAACTGAAAATAATACTATATTACAAATTTCCTTATTTAAGTAAGAGGTTTAAGACACAACCTTGAAGGTAGAATTATAGAGACTGTATCATAAACATATGGTATCTGGGTTATCAGTCTCAGTGCCTATAACTAAACTGGAAATGATATTTTCAGATAGTTTTTTAGTGCTAAATTCTGTAAGATCGCATATTTAGTCATGAAAACATAAGCTTGAAAAGAATCTGAATGGTTACATTACCCACCGTCTGACATCCATTGGTCTCTACTACATCTTCAAGAGGAAATATTCCACCACTGCTTTTAAATCACTCTGGGGAAAAATCTATTTGGTTAGATTTTCAAAAATCACCTACTTCTACCTTCTATCTGCTGATGGAGTTCTGATTTCCAAATGACCCCTCTTCCAGATAAACAAGGAGGTGAATTATGAATGTCTCAGTTCTCCTGCCAGTGATAAAGTTGGGCATGGGCAGGTGACCCAGTTCTAGGCAGTGGAGCCCAAGCAGAGGTCATCTGTGAAGTGGCAGGGGTGAGTGGGATTCTTCTTTTTGGTCAGATGTTTTCTTTGTATATAATTCTTGACACTATGACAACTATCTTGAACTCAGGAGGGGAAAAAGACTAGAAAGCAAGACAATGTACTAGAGATGGGAAAACTGAACAAAAGCAAAAATTTTAATCCTAATGACATCATGGTGCTGTTGATTTAATCCCAGAAAATTCCTACCACTGAACTCCACTTTTAGTGAAGTAACTAAAAGTGTTATTACATGGTGCTCCTGCTTCATAAGACTTAACCATAAAAATGAATAGTTTCTGGTTAGAGCATGGTGCTGATAACATCGAGTTCTGGGCTTCAAACCCTGTGGTTTATGCCACACTTGTTTAGCTATTCTAATGCTTGCAGCCATAGACAGCTTCGCTGATGTGCTTTCTTATTTTAAGGATTCTACTGGCTTCTAGAGAGAGCAGTTTTACTGGTAGGAGGGTTTTTGTTGTTGTGTGCTTATTGAGCTGAAACATGTCTCCTTTTAATCTCCACTCATTGGTTCTAGGGAAGACTATTAAGTCTACTGGCTTCTAGAGAGAGCAGTTTTACTGGTAGGAGGGTTTTTGTTGTTGTGTGGTTATTGAGCTGAAACATGTCTCCTTTTAATCTCCACTCATTGGTTCTAGGGAAGACTATTAAGGCCACAGTAGAATTTCAACAAAGCAAACCAGTGGTCAATTTTTATGCAGAAAGATACAAACATGCGTAAGCCATAATCAGTGCCTGGTTTCTGGTAAGAGTGCTAGGACATACATCAAAGGTGTGTAGGTGCAAAGGGAAGACATTCCCTCCAACCCTCCAAAGGTACACTAAAGAATCACCTGATAAGGCATAATAAATTTTATTATATTATAGTTTTATGAGACAGGTGAGGCTGCAGAATGAAGACCCAAAGATACAGGAAAAAGTTCCCATTTTTCACTTTTTTTTTTTGCTAGCTGGTGCAGGGTTTGAAACCTAGACCTTGGTGTTATCAACACCATGCTCTAACCAGAAACTATTCATTTTTATGGTTAGGTTTTATGAAGCAGGAATACCATGTAGAAATGTGATTGGGCAAGAAAAGTATAATCTATCCTAATAGATGGAGGAGTTGGGAAACCCAGCAGGGCCTGTCTGTTTGATTCTTCTTGGCAACTCTGTGCAGTATTCATTCCTCCAGGGTATAGGGCAAGACCCTTCTAGAATGGGGATCTTATGACTTATTATCAGACAAGGTAGGTCGGAACATTTTTTATGGCCAGCTCCAAGACAGAAAGGTGAGGGAGGTGGGAAGATTAAAGTACATCTATGACCCACCTTGGGAAAAAAGGGATTCTAGTAATATATGGCTTGCCTCAGTGGAGAATGAAGCTGAGAGACAGGAGGGCAGGAGAAGGTCAGAGGAAAACTTTGCTTTTGAGGCTGCTTCAGAGGCCTGCACTTTGGTGTGCTGCTTTCAGGGTCCTAACAGGTGAAAATGATTTCAATCACTCGAGATTAAATAAAATGCACTGAGAATTTATAATATTTTAAAGTTACTTTTAGCTGGGCAATCAGAGAAAATTACATAGGAAAGATAATATGTGAGCTTGACCCTCAAATATTTAGCATATGAAGTTAAGGAGTGAAATGAGAAAGGAAAAAGAGATTCCACTATTCCAGGTAGAAAAGATTGGGCTGTATTGGACCATATAACAACAGAAGAATAACCTTATTCATGCACATGAGACAGAGAGCATTTCTGTATTTCTGGTTCCATTTTTCATGTAAAGGTCAGCTATACCTTTACAGTAAATTCTTTTTAATCTTTTTTTTTAAAGTTACTCAAGCGGGTTTTATTCCTTATAACTAAATTAATCTTTATTAATCTTGATTAAAACAAATACGTATGAAGTATGCAATTGGTTATTCAGGGGGCATGTAATGTATATGTTAATGTACCACATTTGTATTATGATACATGAGATCCCTAATTATTTCAGAGGACCAAGTTTATCTTCTAAAAACTAAAACAGGTGATTCTTTTATACCTTTGAAATTCATGAAAATTTAATGCACAACTCTACATATAATATTTGTAAACATTATATTTTAAGACAGCATCAAATAGGTAGAATGCTGTTTAAATATTTTGACACATCTAAATGTTATGAAGATAACTACAGAAAATAAATGGAAACTTGCCATTTCTATATGAAACTGTATTTAAGCCTATACACTGGGTATACATATACCATATTACATATATCATACATATATAGCTCTTTTTTCTAGTGATTATTTTTTATTCAAAGATGTAGGTTTAGGAGATAATAAACACATATTTTGAAAGTATTCTCTACCCCGGACTAACAATAGTTAATTGCTAAAAGGAGATAATACACTATGAGAAATTTTATTTAAAAAAAATGAAAAAATTTAATTCACTAAATAGCTAGGGAACTAATTAGGATTCCTTAGTTTTGTGATCTTGCGGGTAGTGAGTCATAATAATTCAAATTCTAATAATGGGGGAATCTGTAGTTTTAAAGTAAAAGAGAACTAGACTTACTGACATTATTCTTTTGTTCTTTTACGCACACACACAGATACTCACAGACACAAACACAACTATATCCCATCTTCCTTAATTAGCTAATACTTAGCAGCAGTATGACCTTCATTATTGTGTGGCCACATTGTCTGTATTATTGGTTTAGCTTTGGGGTGCAGGCCTAGAAAAAAGAGGCTGTGAGAGTAAGAAATTATCTGTTACTGCTTTATTGTGGTGAGGAAGAAGCATGGGGAATAGTTTTTGATTTTTAAGTAAATTTATGGTTACAAATAAGTGATAATATAAATAAAGTCATCTTTTTAAAACTAAGCATAGTGCTCACCTGAAATCAAATACTGGTTCATATCAGCTGAGTAAAGTGAATTTTTGGCACAGAGTAATAAACAGGTTTTTGACAATTCTGTCCAAACTTGCTTTTGAATTATTCCTTTTGGGGCATAAAATGTTTATTTACCATGAGTTAAAAGATCAAATGTGGACATTGACTACAGACTTTTAACATAAATAAATTATGCAGATTCTAATATTTTTGGAAAGGGGTATAAAGAAATGTGATTAATTTATTTCATTTACAGTAGTGTACAAAAGTAAGCCCAGGAAAGCCACATAGTGGAAGTGATAACAACACTGATATTGTCGACGGTAATGTGTACTTGGACAAACCATGTTTACTTTTTTAAGTAACTGAGACTATTCTACTCTTCAGTACTGTTTATTCATGACAACTAATTGCTTTAATATCTTGTCATGATAACATCTCTATACATTAGTAATATCTCTAATGAACCATGATGGAGAGAATTCCCATATCCCAAACCACTAAATTCTCAACTACTTTTGTTTTTTAGAAATATATGAAGTGACGTAAGTGAAAGAAAATAAAAATACTGAGTGAAGCCCCAAACACATATTTAGAATGTTTATGACCTAGGGAGTGAGCCCATGGTGCTATGTGCCCCTGTCTACCCTGGATCAGCCTGGCCCGAACAGCCCAGAGAACAAGTACACCCCAAGGCTTCTTAAGTCCCCCTTTCCTAAGTCTTCATTGTATTCTTGGTCTGTAAGATTTCATCATAAAACCACTGAAAAGAATATACCCTTTTACTATTCATTTTGATTCCTCATTTATGAAATGGGGATCATACCACCTACCTCAAGGATTATTGGGTGGAATTAATTAGATAATAAATAAAGAGTGCGTTGGAATACAGCACATACTCAATTTATGATGTTTCCAATATTTGGCTTAAGTATGGATTTAATAAATGTTTTTTTTTAAAAAGCAGTCACCTGCTTCCCCAACTTGGATTTTTTTTTCTCATGTTAGTACCAATCAGTAAGGTCTTCTGCACAGCATTTTTATTTTCTTTTTATTGAAGTAATTTATACAAGGGTCTAGATATTTTAAATTATCACTCTGAACACGTATAATCAATATCTGAATATCTGATCTAGTTAGATATCCAGACAGTACTTTTAGATGTGCTTTGGAGATGGCAGAACCCCCCGCCCACCCCAAATTTGAAAAATTCAATCTGTGATGAAGTTTTCTTATGTTTAGAATTTTTACGTAATATTTCTAGGTAAAGATACAATTTGATGATACCTGTCACGATGCATCGACAAGTATTTTTGAAGGTGCGAAGTATAGATTTTTAATCACTGTGAGAAATAAACAAGTGAGAAAGATAATTCCTAATCTCAAGGATGTTTCATTGATGATGGGGTGGGGGGC
Source organism: Galeopterus variegatus (assembly GCF_000696425.1). Classification (NCBI taxonomy): domain Eukaryota; kingdom Metazoa; phylum Chordata; class Mammalia; order Dermoptera; family Cynocephalidae; genus Galeopterus; species Galeopterus variegatus. Next base: position 249,244 of record NW_007727264.1, read on the forward strand.
TTATAGACATATCTAAAAAGAACTAGAATGCAAAGTGGAATGATTTAAGGGGCAAATAAAAATGCAAGTAAAAATGACTATTAATTCTTGAATGTTGAATTTGTTTGGGGCATTCTATTTCTAATCCTTACAATAATTCTTCCAGGTAGGTAGTATAAACCACATTTTACATAAAAATAAACTAAAGCTTAGAGAGGTTAAGAAACGTGTGGAAATTCACACAATCAGTTACAGGACCAGTATTTTAACCTAGACATTTCTGATTTTAACTCCGCCATACCATCTCCATTACTGCACACTACCTATTGATAAGGGAGTATAAAGAAAGAATTTTTTCTTATTTTCTTCAAAGATGATATGTAAAAGACAGAAAAAACCCAAAGCAATGGTAAACTATTCTGAGAAAGCTCCGTGGACAAACAGAGAGATATACCATGGAAGGTCTGTTTTCATGATGTTCTCACTTGTCTCCTGCTTAAATCCAAACTCAGGCAAATCACCAGAACCCTTAAGGACTTTCTAACGGAGATATTCAGGAGAAAAGACAGAACATTCTAGGGGATTATTAAGAAAGGAACACAAAGCAGGACAAAATATTCCTGAAAAGTTCCTACTTCAAAAATATATGGTTCTCTGTGCTTTGCATGGAACAGAATAGATGTGTATCGGTCAGCTCAGCTTGCTCTTAGAAGTAAAGAGCAGGTCCAAATAACCCTTTTAGTCCCCATAGACTCATGTACAAAGTAGATCCTCAACAGATATGTGTTGAATGAATTACTAAACCAAAATGAATAGTTCTGTGTGTGTATGTGTTGCTGTATAATTTTGTTTTTTAATAAGATCATGCATCTCTATCTGTTTAAATATTTTTTTTTATTTGAGGGAAGGTTAGCATTTTGGAGGTCTTCATATCACAGAAATTGAACCCATTTCTGTATGATTTTTATGTCTATGGTACTGAGCCAACATGAGAACCATATTGTTTTCTTATTATCCACTCTGACCAGTTTGATGTCCTTAGAAACAGGTGATGTGACAATATGTTTTCAGTTATAATGTGCCTTTGCATTGTTCACCTCACACACTATACTGTGCCTGTATGATATATGTGTGCAGTAAATATCTGTTCATTGAGAAGGAAAGACTGAAGAAACAAAGAACCAGGGAGAGAGGAGAGTAAGGCTTTGAGTTAGCTATCAAGGTGAAACTGTATAAAGCAAATATTTTTTTCCAAGTTCTAGAAATACAGAAGAAATCAAACAAATGAATGAGCAAAGAATGACTGCTAAAGTTCTGTGGTCTTAGGTTTAATCTGAATGTATTTGTCACATACAACAAGTCTCATTTTCCTTTCTCTACTTCTTATGCCCACCTATTTCGCCATCAACCATGGATAACTTACAGTTATTTTACAGAATTATTCATTAAGTATTAAGAGGATCATTCTACCCTACTCACTGCTGTGTTTGTCGGTGAAAAATTGAGTCTGCAGTCTCTTTAAAAGGTAAATACTTTAACAAAGAAAAGACTTGCCAGTCCTCTTCCTGTCATTTGCCAGGAAAAGAGTTTTGAGTAATTTATTGCCAACATTTACTATCAGTAAACCAACACACAGCATAAATAAATGGTTTCCTGTAGCCGGAGTTTCCATTCTCATTAGAAATGGTAACCAAGGCCTTTTAAGCGTGGTGGTGAATGAATATTTTCCCCAATATTTTGATTAACTCTATAAATAAAAAGTTTTCTACTCACTCTGCTTTGGATAATTTTCCCTTAGATTTCAGATATTGACAGACTGAAAAGTATTGTCAGATAGCTTTTTAGAGGCCTTCATATCGCAGAAGTTCAACCCATTTCTGTATTACTTTTATGTCTACAGAACTGTCAGAAATTAAATGACCCCAGAGATCTTATGCAGTATCCACAATGAAGATCTAACATAGTCAGGATATAGGCAGGATTTTGAGATGTTGGATATTGAATTAGATACGTCAATGTAGATATTATTCACCCTGTGGTGGGATATGTAATAAATATTCTGCTTGTGATGCCTACTAGGTGCATGGTAAAGATGGAGTGATGGTAGTTTGAATAGGTGCACAAATTCAATCTTGGATTGCAGGTTTTTCCCCAGAAAAAATTACAATACTGGCAATTCTACATGGATTTATCATTGAATAACATGATCCACAACCTCTTTCAGGCTTTAATGCATTATAATAATAGAATTCCTATTCATATATAGTACTAGAATTCTTATTCATAATTTGAAAATTTAGCAAGGAATTTGTTTTAAAGGCCACGTCCCCAAAGCATCCACAAAATGTGACCTATTCTCACAATCAACTGAGACTTGCAGTGGCGAGGCCCTCCCTTGCTGAATTTGATTTATTGACCTTCCATCCTGATTTCCTTAAAGGCACTGGGCTGGTACTGCTGGATCTGTTTTGTCATGGGGCAGGTAATGATCCTTCCAGGACATTTAGGAGTAAGAACAGTGCAAAAATAAATCAGTGTCCCTGACCTTTCTCTCTCCCTATTTTTGCCAGCAAGCCTTTCTCTCTAAGTTGTCATTTTCTACACATGAACAGAATCATCTTCTCATTTCCCAGATATTTCTCAGAGTTTTTGCATAATTTTCTCTGTGTCATCTCCATCCTTTGCTGTCTCCAGTTACACACCCATGGTTGACTTTGAGAGAGTAAATATCACATACTAATTATCCATCTTCTGTCATCTTCCTATCACATATTTATATTCCACCATTGATGGTAACTTAGCTAATTTTTAAATTGTTTGCCTTAAGAGTTTTGTTAAATAGAAATCCCTAAACATATATTCTGTGAACATGTTCACAAATTCATCAATAATAATAATAATAAAGTAGTAGTAGTGGTGGTGGTAGTAGGTAACATTTACTAAGTGGTTTCTTTATGCCTGGAACATTTCTAAGCTCTAAACCATGTGCATAGACTCATTTAGCCCAGACAATCACTTGATGGTATATTATTATGATTTCTAGTTTATAGATGAGTAAACTGATCATGAAGAGGCTAGATGAATCATTCAAGACTACATGCTTGCAGGCCTACAATCCAGACCCAGGCATTTCAGCTCTGGAGACTTGTGTGTTTTAGCTACTTTATACCGCTCCTACATGTGGGAGAGTTGACCCAAAGGGTCTGCGTGTCATAACATTTTTAACTTTTGATGTCAAATTGCCTCTAAAATAGCTCTCTATAAATTTAACTTCCAGAAAAATCCAACAAGAGTGGTACTATCAGTGTTTTACTTTTGTCTATCCGATCAAGAAAAAAAAAATCTCAAGTTTTAAAATTTGTATTTCTGCTGGTAAATCTTTAGTCATGTAAATACATTAAATTCTTCGGTGCATTAGCCTGAATTGTTGAATGTTGGAGGTGAAAAATAATATAGAATGTGCTCTAGCTTTCTCAAGTTTTAAAATTTGTATTTCTGCTGGTAAATCTTTAGTCATGTAAATACATTAAATTCTTCAGTGCATTAGCCTGAATTGTTGAATGTTGGAGGTGAAAAATAATATAGAATGTGCTCTAGCTTCATATTTTATAATGGAGAAACCTGAGAATCTGAGAATTTGTATGACATCTGTAAGTTCCCACACAGAGGTAGTTACGAGGTTTGGGGAGCGCTCATATGTTTCACCTCTTATTTTATACTATTTTTGCTAATTTCCACTGTCTCTTATAAAAGCTGCCTTTGGTAATTACACTCACTCATACAATTTAATGTAGATTATTAAATAGCTGTGCCAAGATTCTGCACTGGGCTTCCAATGCTCATACTGGAGGTCAAAGAAAACACCCAGAAGGCAGAATCTAAGATAATAGACCTGCTTTATAACCTCTCATACTATCCTCATAAAGAATAAAATACTAAGAGAATGGAAAATGAAGGACAACCCTGCACGTGGAAGCATATTTATTTTGGCATTTGTTTGTGCTACAGGTTCTATAATTACAAAAGCAGTATAGCTTATTTAAAGCATTAATGAGTGGAGGGCCAATAGAACTGTGGAATTGGAATGGATCTCAGAATTCATTTAAGGTTAGGCCTATGATTCCATATGACAATTGAGCAAGAGAGGTCTAAAATGTTAAACGACTTGCCCAAAGTAATGTCTTTAGCTCATATCAAAACCAGTATTTGGATTCAAGTTTTCTAAACATATATACCTTCCATAAAACTAAGAATTGATCTGCTTAGTCATTCAACAAATGTTTATTAAGGAATTGTTAATTGCCAAACAATGATCTAGCCATTGAAGATTTGATAGCAAGACATCAATTTTGATTATACAAAATTTACTGTCTAGTGGGGTTAGGTGATGCAGAGAATCCCCTACAGTTCTTAGCATTTACTTCCACATGGCAGGTGCTCCATCAAGGTAAAGCTCCTGCCCTCCCTCTGCCCATTAGGCAGGTACAGGGAGATTTTCTTGTCTGATTGCTGAGTTTGGGTAACGAATTGGGCATGCCTTGCTCAGCACCTTGTCTCCTTCCCTTCAGGTGTCTTCTGTTCTGCTCTGCTTCTCTCCTAAATGTGATTAGGCCTCCAATGGTCTAGCACTGCCTGTTACTAAATGGGTGTCTTAGTCTGTTTGGGTTGCTATAACAAAAATACTGTAAATTGGGTGTGGTATAAGCAACAGAAATTTATTTCACAGTTCTGGAGTCTGGGAAGTCCAAGATCAAAGATCAAAGCACTGACAGATCTTATTTCTGGTGAGGACTTGCTTCCCGGTTGAGGGCTGCTGACTTGTGCTCATATGGTGGAAGGGGCGGGGCAGCTCTCTTACACTATTTTATGAGGGCATTAATTCTGTCGTTCGTGAGGGATCCTCCCTCCTGACCTAATTATCTCCCAAAGGCTCCATCTTCTAATGCCATAATCTTGAAGGTTAGTATTTCAACTCTTTAATTTTGGGGGGACAAAAACATTCAGTCTACAGCAATGGCTCAATCTGTTTAATTCTGGAATTAATATCAGGAATACTTCTTACCTTTAGATAGAAATACCTATTTCTAAGAGTAATTATTTTAGTATAAAAGCAGCAGTTTGCTCTCATTTGCTGACTCTTTTGTCATATTTTTCAATCAGTTCAGAAATTGCTAAGAAAAGGAGATGCTATATTTTGGATCACCATTAAACCCGAACAAATACATTCAGGTCAATTGTTACGATAGCAAAAGTCTAAGGGTCCATAGAAATACCCAAAAGTAGTTCAGGAGATGTGAAATTGCACTAGATAACTAATTTTAGCTCATAAAATGTGTTGCCTATGTTTTATTTATTTACTTTCTTGATTTTAATAATGGGCCAGTCTTGCTTTTGAAATAGGTCTCTTTTACACTGATATATTATAATTCATTAGAGAGGGATTCATTATAAAGTGTATCTATTCAGAAACTTACCCCATCTATGTCAGTTTCTTTGTTGACATAGATGTGGGATGGAGACCCACACCATGGGATCTGAGGTATAATTATAGCAAAAACTTAAACTGTTTTCTTCTTTAAGAAAAAACAAAATGCTTTGGCCAGATGCATACATTACAGGCACTTATGATTTTATAGTTGTAATCTAAAATGACAAATATATAGCATAGTCTCTCAGAGTTAGCTTAGAAGAGCAGAGTCAGTCTGTGATGGTTATGAAGTTATCGTCTCTTAGTTTTAAACCGTATACACAGCAGTGAGATACTCTGGCTGAAAATCTGAAAACCACATTTCTCCTTTGTCAGCAGTTCCCCGTTAGATTCTGTCAGCAGTGGGCACTAGAGGGCGGCTGGTAGGCGGGAGGAGGAAAAAGGGGCCTACTTCTTTCCGAGGTTTTCTGTTCCTGTTAACCACACCCTGTCAATGGCAGTTGGTTGCTGTCTCCACTGCCCATCTTCTGAGTTGAAGAACTAGTCCCATTGAACCCCACCTTTCATACTCCACCAGAGAGACCAGCACTGCCCAGCAGGGTCCTTCCTTAGGGATCTGGTTCCCAGCTCCACAAGGTCCCCGGGTCCTACCATCTGACCTGTGCCTCTCTTCAGAGGTGGTCCAGTCTTACTTACCTAGAGCTTATAAGGTTCTGACAACCCCCCAACTTCTCTGTGTCTTTGATCCCAAAGATGGAGCTGCTTTCTGCAGTTACTATCCCTCTCATCTTGGCACTTCCTTTTTGCTTTTCAGTCCTCTAATACTTGTGCCATTGTGTATGTGTGTGTGTGTGTGTGTGTGTGTGTGTATACATACATACATACATATATATATATATATATATATATATATATATATAATGTGTGTGTGTATATGTACATATTTTTTTTTAATTCCCTCATTTTAATTATCCTTATTTCTAACTCAGTGGTTTTCAAATTGCCGTGAGTTTGCCTTTAGTAGACATTTGGCCATATTGATCCTGGAGGAAAGGTCTTGGGGGGCCCGATAGAGGGCCTCAACCCACCCAATCCTCTTACCAGGTTCTTCACTCCACCACAGGAAAGAA
>NW_007727264.1:257157-259121 GCF_000696425.1 Galeopterus variegatus
ATGTCAGACTTTTTATTATTTTATTCTTTTAAGAGGTTAATAAATTGTAGAGATTAGATGGTCAGTGTTAGAGTGTACCTTATTATTACCTTATTATGACAGTTACTGCCTTCAATTGTGAAATCACACCCATCATACATAGGGGCTGGTGTCTAGTGAAAAGTTTTAAGGATCTGGCTGGAGGGCCCAGGCAGGTTTTACTAGTGTACTGAGGAATACATGTTTTAAAAGAGGGGTGGAGTGTCTGGGTTAAAGTGACTGCAGTTTGCAGCTTCTCCTCAGAAAATTAGCTCCTGGAGAAAATTCTAATGTCCTATGGCACTTCCTTTGGTTTTCTTCCCTTCATATTAACCCAAGTGCAGTGTCTTAAGGAAATATGTGAGTTAGGTATGAAGCATCTATTGGTAACTCTTAGCAATTTAATAATTAACGTGTAACAGATCTAAATGTATCTCTCATGATTTAAGAGTTTATTTGCAACATGTAATTAAAATACGCCTGTATCATTAAAAGATACTGGCTGGGCTTGGGTGCATTCCGATAATCACTTTGCCAAGGGAACATTGCAAAGCAAGGCATAGTCAAACACCATAAAAGATTTTCACACAGGTTCCATTTAGAATGATAGAGTCATCATGTTTTAGAGGTGTAAGTGGTCATTAAATTCGACCTCCTCGTTTTACTGTTAGGGAAACTGAGACCCAGTGAGAAAATGTGTTGCTACCTTAGTCACACAACTAATCAGTGGTAAAGCTAGAACAAGAGAATGGCTTCCTAACCCGAAGCCCCATCCCCTTGAATGAGCAGGTGCTACTTCTCTTGTCCGCAGCCACCTGTCTGACTTGGCCACAGTGACAGGCCACACCATTTCCATCTCCTGCTTCCCATAAATATGCATACTGTCCCACAGGCCACCACGCAACCATTCATTGGCTTTTAGATTTTACACAGAAAAGTTAAAGTACTGTTTATTTTTTAAAAAACTACTGGTTTTGTATTTTAAAGACATATGAGGGTACTTCAAAAAGNTATATATAAAATTGTCATAATTTATAATTTCCTGTAATGACTCTGAGCAGTCATCAAACGCCAGGCATACCATATACATTCAGGAAAACTTAACCCCCCAATGCTCATTCGCCAACCATTCTGGGTCCACAGCTCATAGATGGTGACTCATTCACTATCTAAGTGAGTTCTAGAACATGTCAGCATTGCCTCTTCATCGAATCAGTAGTCACATGAACAGGCTGGTACTCAGCAGCACTTTTAGAAATAAAATATTTTTTAAAAAAATCCCAAAAAACAACTTCTTAAGCATACTCACTGTACAATATCTGCATCTGCAATTAGGTCAAGGGTCAAAAGCAGGCATCCAGGCAATATGACTTGGTTCCTGAGAAATTAGCTTAAAGTATTCATGCTCTGTTTAAAATTGTTTCTCAGGTACATTATTTTACAACTGCTGTTGCCTCCAGGCAAGAATAACGGGAGAGAAAGAGAGAAGGGGGGTTGTTCTTACCTTATACCAAAATATCGTTTTTCAGAATGATTTGGAAATGAAAACTCATGCAGCAGTTTTAGAAACTAGGTAAAAATTCTCCACGTTGCTTATTTTTAGCCTATAAGAGGTTGTACTGTTTAAAAATAATCTGTTCATGTAGACTTCCTCTGCTCCCTATCTGCCCTTGTGATCAGGTTATGTTCTGGTGTTTGGCTATAATAAACTTCTGACCTTCAACATTAGAGTTTCCAAGTATGATGATTGCATCTATCAACAAGCTTGTTTTTTTCTTTCTTTGCATTTTCCTTTTATTTTATCACTGTGAAAATAAACAGGTATCTCTGGATCTTCACATCAGGAAGGAATATGTAAGTTGGTAAGCTTTTTCACCAACTGTTTGTTGGAAGTAGTCCAGATCCCAGTCCAACCAAACCCTAGTTAATATGTTGCTTACAAAAAT
>NW_007727264.1:260482-262305 GCF_000696425.1 Galeopterus variegatus
CTACCTTAGTCACACAACTAATCAGTGGTAAAGCTAGAACAAGAGAATGGCTTCCTAACCCAAAGCCCCATCCCCTTGAATGAGCAGGTGCTACTTCTCTTGTCCGCAGCCACCTGTCTGACTTGGCCGCAGTGACAGGCCACACCATTTCCATCTCCTGCTTACCATAAATATGCATACTGTCCCACAGGCCACCACGCAACCATTCAATGGCTTTTAGATTTTACACAGAAAAGTTAAAGTACTATTTATTTTTTAAAAAACTACTGGTTTTGTATTTTAAAGACATATGAGGGTACTTCAAAAAGTTGATGGAAAGATTTGTATTATCTTTTAATTCCATTTTTCCGAGAACTTTTTGAAGTTTCCTGTAGACCTAAATGACTTTGATGGAACTGCTTTTTTGGTCCCATGATTTTTCTCAGGATGGAAAAATGCATGGGACCATCCACACGATCAGACATTTTAAAATCAACACAAATTTTCTAACAGCTTTGTTCAATGATACTCCCTACCCCATTTGGTAGTGATCATGGATACATTTTGCCTTTAACAGCTTATTTTCAAACATGTTGCATTGACATTTCTAAGGTTTCTTACATGGAAATAATGGCAAATATTGACAAATTTTCATGTATGTAATTAAAATCATAAAACTTGGTAAAGAAGTGTTAATTGTATGGAATATTGTTTTGCAATGACTGGAAACAGCAGAACTTCAGGGCTTGGGACTCTGAAGTAGATGTCTGCCTATTGTCTAGGCTAGCATAGAACATGGACCTATACTGGAATCAAAAGAATAAAATTGGGACCTAAATTTAGATTGGAGAAGAAGGATTTGGGCTGGTTTTGTGTCTGGTTTAACCGCCCATTACCTAAAAGCATTGTTTCAGTGTGTGCTTCCTGGAAGTATTTCTCCTGGGAATTGTGTGTATGAGTCTCCCTTCCTTTATGTAGCTGTGGTTGAGGGCACCTTCCCCATGCCCTCTCATTCAGGTTGGTTAGGAGCTCTTTAGACTAATGAGTTCTGGAATGAGCAGAGATAGCCTTGAAAACCACCACAACTATTTCTGTCAAATAGAGCTGTCATGCCAGTTCACTGGAATATTTGTGCTTTTATAGTATGTTTATATTCATACTTTACAACAGTGTTATATTTTACCTGAAAGAAACAAGAAATGTAGATGTTCTGTGCCTCAGGCTGAATTGTACTGTTATGCTTAAAATCTCCTTTACTTATATTTCAAGAGACACAAGGAAAAAAATAATAGTATCCTGGCTAAGTTCTCTCTTCTTTTCATTTTTCATTTTTAAATTTTTATTATTTATTATTAGCATATTAATTATTACAAATAATGATTTTTCTTTATGCCCTTTACCTGACCTGTCACTCCCCAAACCCCCTCTCTTCCTCCCCCTATCTCTAGTACCCCATCTCTAGTATCTTAGGTTTGTTCTCTCCTTGTGAAAAGTTCTTCATATTGTTGTGGTCTTTTCTTCCTTCCTTCCTTCCTTCCTTCCTTCCTTCCTTCCTTCCTTCCTTCCTTCCTTCCTTCCTTCCACGTTGTGGAAATGACATGCTTATTGTGATTATTCTGTCCAAGTTAAATAGATAATTAAAAGTAGTGGTAAATATTATTTTCAAAAGCAGTAGAATTGTGGCTTCCAGTAACATACAAGATTTATGTATCATGATGAAAAGGAATATAATTGTATGTATACACACAATCTATAAGCTCACGTATCTACTCACAATTATTCGTAAAGTTAGCATAGTTGTTGCCTTTATCTGGTCCCAAGATAATCTTCAAAGAACCCACTAG
>NW_007727264.1:262707-276197 GCF_000696425.1 Galeopterus variegatus
TCCTTCCTTCCTTCCTTCCTTCCTTCCTTCCTTCCTTCCTTCCTTCCTTCCTTCCTTCCACGTTGTGGAAATGACATGCTTATTGTGATTATTCTGTCCAAGTTAAATAGATAATTAAAAGTAGTAGTAAATATTATTTTCAAAAGCAGTAGAATTGTGGCTTCCAGTAACATACAAGATTTATGTATCATGATGAAAAGGAATATATATGTATGTATACACACAATCTATAAGCTCACATATCTACTCACAATTATTCATAAAGTTAGCATAGTTGTTGCCTTTATCTGGTCCCAAGATAATCTTCAAAGAACCCACTAGTTTTAGTAGGAATTTAAACTTTGTGACTGCATTAATACATGCAGGAGGTGGAATTCTGAGTTGGGTGTGGCCTATGATGACGGGAGGTCCAGGGCAGGATGAGATTTATTGGTCTTTAGTTTGAGTTCCTCTCTAGTTTCTTGAGATGCCGAGATAAAGAGATTTCAAGTTAGTGATTCTCATATGGGGAGGGTAAGGGAAGTCCCTTGAAAAAGTTTAAACAATCCCCTTCCCTTTCCTTTTTTTCATATTCTTCCTTCCTCTTATTACCCCTTCCTCTCCATTCCCATCTCTCTCTCTCCCTCTCTGTCTCTCCTCTGTCTCTCTCTCTCTTTCCCTCTCCCATTGTTGATAGTGGTGACTAGTGGTGACACTTGATGTGTGCTCCAAACCAAATTAAGTACTCCGTTGACTCAAGTTGAGCTTTTTTCTTTGAAAATGTGTTTGTTTATTCCTATCCTAGACTATTTCCCTCAAATTTATACAAGATCAGGAGTACAAGTTCTAAACTCTATAAGGTTCAATCCAAAGATTTTAGTTCTGTTTGGATCCAATTTTAAAACTCATATTTTTATTTTATAGATATTACCACCTTTGACTCACTCCCGTGTACTATCTTGCTCTGTGTGTTGCAGAATGCAGATTCATATGATTCAGTACCTCAGGACAATGTCCTAGCTTAGAGTGAAAGGTTACATACGCTGGAGACTTGTTGGTCTTGGCATCTTTCCTTTAGTTTCCTTAAGGCATCAAATGGAGTTTAAATGGCAGAGTCTGATCTTGGAGTGCCAGTGTTGAGAGAGTTATATTAATTTTATTGGCTCTAAAAGATTTATATTTGTCTCATACACTTCTTGTTTCACCATCTATTGATTCTCTCTATATCATTAGGCTCAAAAAACATGCAAGCCTGTCTGCATTCTATCAAATAAATATTTCCCAATTTCAAGTTCAATTCACTTCCTAAATGTGATAACCACCATAGAAAAAAGGCTTAATGGAATGGAGCACTTTTACCTGATTTACTTTATACCACAAACTATTTTTAATATAATTGCTTCCTGGTAATATCCTACAGTATGCATCTTTATTAATTTGTTATTTATGAGTTAGTTATAATTAAATAGTCTTCCCTTAAGTGGTAAACTATGTAGCCTATTTTTGGAAGCACTGTGTTGGGGTTCTGAGAAACCACTTCTTGTTACTGAATGGGTTCTGAACACTTTGAAATTGAAAGCAATTGCAAGTAATGAACACATATATTATCTCTATTTATAGAGACCAAGTTGTAGAACTAGGTCTGTGAAAACAAATGGCCTTGCCAGCACTGAATCTAGAATTAGACGGATTTATCCATGTGGGGTAGTGTGGGTCCAGGAGAAGTTTCCTGTGATGTGGAAAGCAGTGGAAGTGTGTATCCTGTGGACAGTCTATAAATGAAACAAGAGGAGCTCCCAAGAGAGTGAAGGTCAGGGCTGAAATGCACATGTCCAATTATTCTGCACACATTTATTAATTGTAGAGACCACTTCACCTCTCCGGAGGCCAAATGAATAAAAGGTTAGAGAGGGGCCAGAAGAACATTTGTGGAAAGGACTTCCCTGCTGATACACTGAACTAGAGAAAAGAAATCCAGATTGTAGTTCTAGCTTCCCAACTAACTAACTAGCTCTAGTATCTTGGATTCTGGTTCTCAGTTGCATCATCTATAGACAAAAAGGCTGTAAAGTTGGTGAATTTTAGGGTCTCTTCATTTTTTTAACATAACAAAATTGAACACTAGTCCAAGGCACTGTGTCAGGGTGTTACATACACTGTGTCTTCAGTTCTCAAAAAGCTCTTCACTCTACAAAGACCTGGAGGGTTAAGTGAGAGCTTAAGCAATACAACTTATAAATGGCAGATTTAGGATTAAAATCCAAGTTCTTCTATAAAACACTCTGTTCATGATACATGAATCATTGTGCCATACGCAATACCTGAACAAAAAAGGCACTTTGCATTTTTTGGATCAGAACTTTATAGATGTTAAATCACTTCTTAAGGGGTTCAATATTAAATATATTCAACTTCCCAGGCCTTATCTCTAAAACCAATAAATATATATGCTGTGTGGGGAAATATGCAAACATTTAATACTTTATGCACTTTTTATTAAATTGATTTATTTTATAAATTCCCCCCCCCCAATTTTTCTTTATCAATATCCATCTTAGACATTCTAAGAGAGATACACTTAATGTGTTATAAACAGAACAGAACAAATCAAAATGTTGGGACTTCATATTCTATATTCTTTATATTATTAGTTTAGACTGTAAACTAAATGGCAGGAAGCTAGTGTTTTAACAGTTCTATGCATATTGCCCAAACATGGATAAACTTTAGTGAATGTGAAATAAAGCATAAGGAAAACCACTATTTTCAGATAGAAACTTTTTTATTAAGAGCCAGGACCTTTTCAGGAATCAGAACACAGTAATTCAGCAGAGCAGGATTATAAGAGAATTCCGAACATAGACTAACGCTAATAGTAAAGAGTCTCAAACAGTATTTTGTCATTCTTTCGACAAATAATTTTTGTGATTCAGCCACTTCTGAGGTTTTCTCTTAGGGGTTCAGGACAAAAGTCAAGTGCCAGTGAATCTTATGCATTCAGGCTTTTTTGGAAGAAGAGATTTGCCGAGGTCTTCTGTTTTTGAGCTCCAGTCAGTCCGGGTTATTTGCACGTCCTCAAGATCAGTCAGTAGGAAAAGGATGAGATAACTCAACTCATTATGTTTAAGGTAATGTTATCTCTCAGCTCATTAGCAAAGTGCTAATTAGGCAGTTGACAAAACTATTGACAGAAATTGAAACCATCTGAAAGCACTTGCATGCTGGAATCAATGGTCAAACCAAAGATGCCCCACTTCATCAGGAAAGGTAAGTGATAATCAAGCTGACAGGCAAGTGACAGTGACAGCCAATGTAAGAAAGCTGGTGATGGTTGTATTTTGTATGGAGTATCTTCAGTGAGTCCATCATAGTCAATCTCAGAAATGATCCTTCTTGATCAGCTTTTAACACAAAGGACATTAATAGAGCAACAGAAAAAATAAAAGCTAGCAGGTAAACACGGCTGTGGTTAATAATCCCTGGAAGTTATATTTTAGGTTAATGTAACAAGATTCTTAAGATGCATAAAATGACTCAGCAAGACATTAGAGATTCTTCTACTTAGTAGAATCTGCCTAATTGGACAATTTCCAGCTGCTATGAATGCAGTAAGCTGATCAATAGCAATGCAGAGGTCTGCTACCACTGAATAAATACCTCAGAGGTGGAAAGGTCCTGGGTATACAACTCAGAGATGGGAAGTTTCTAGAGAAATAGCTCAGTGGTTGGTAGCTCATAAGCCCATAACTTGGATATTGGCAATTTCTTATTAAATACCTTTTGGGTTGGCAGCTGTTGGCAACATAGTAGGATGATGAGTTGCCACTGGGTATGAATCCAAGATTTTGGTAGCTTCTACACCTCAAACTACCCAGTCTACAGTAGTTTAGGGGTTGGAGACTCTTGGAGAAGCAGTTAAGCTGCCCAGAGCAGTTGGAGCCACTGCGAATGGTCTGGCAGGCTTTGGATTCACACTGAGTGGGTGTATAGCAGTTGTATACATACCCCTCGGTCTGAGTGCATGGGTTGCAGCTGGTGCTGGGGCTGATGTTAATCGTTTCACAGGCACTGACGACTTGACCCGCTGATGGGTAGTTGCTGGGCACACAGGAGTTTGGTGGATCACAGCTTGTGGTGCAGGTCTTGGGCTCACAGCTGGAAGATTCACAGCTTGGTACATCATAGTAGGATTCTTGGCAGGGATCCAGGAGCCAGAGATTTCCTTGGTAGGTACTGGGTAAGCAGCATCCAAAGGTAGGGCTTATATTACTGGAGCAAAGAGAAAGAGCCACTGGGATATAACAGTGAGTTCTATAGGATGTGGCATTGCAAGCCCCCGGGTAGCCCAGAAGAGACATGGAGCCTGAGTGCATGCTTGGTGGTAGCCACGCAGGTATTGTGGGGCAGTGTCCTGAGGACATTTTATATCTTCCTTTGAGATTGTCAGGAGACTCTCCAGACTATCCTCCTTCCCCCTTCCTGCAACAACAACACAACATTTCATTAATGTGTTGTTTAGCCACAGTTGCTGATGTCTTCACACTCATTCAAAAACATTTATTTTGATTCTTCAAAGTATCCATAATCCAAAGTATCCACTCTGACCATCACCCATTACTCATCATCTGTAGACCATAGCATCTGTGAATAGTGATTTAATTTTAATAGGCAAACTCTCATCTCTCAATCAGCACTTAAGAAGCGTTTATGTGTCTATGGGCTTCTGCAACATGGTTATTAAAAGGTTAACAAGTAAAGCAAGGGAATCGTATTTTTCTACTCTTTTGTCTACTGCAAACTACGGCAGGACTTGATCCAATACTCTGAAATAAGCCACAGAGTTTGGCGGTCTCAACCTTGTTGCTCAAAAGAGAGGATAAGGCATTGCCCTGTTGAGAGAAATAATCAGTACCCCCAAATATGGGCTACACTTTTACCTGCACCAGGCCATAACCAGTGACAACTGCTCATTTGATATGTTTGGAGAATTCCATCTTAAGATTCACAGCAATCCTAGAGAGACTTGGTAACCTACACCAAGCTAAAAATGAACTTGACCTCATGGGTCAGTGGTTGCTAAGCAACCAAGAATTCTATGAAATCCCTTTCTTAAAGAGTTTCTGCAATATGTAATATCAAAGAAATCTAGTTTCTCAAGATTGTACCTTTCTAAGTGACTAAGATTATTCATCAAGCATTTCATTGTCTCTGCTGTAAAGCCCAGTTGCTGTCAGATGTATAACATTTCTTCCCATTTTTCCCTAAATAAGTTTTACTTATTCTTGATTTGCTTTCTTTTGCACATAGACTTTATTTCATTCCTATGTTGAAGAATGTAGTTATTTTTGGCCTATGCCAGCAAAAGGGAATGACTATGTTTAAAAATTTTATTTGAATAACCTGTATAGTTCTTACAGGCACTGTGCATATTAAATAGCTCTTTTACTCCTATGGTGAAGGCTAGAAGGAATTTTTTAAGATTTTAATTTAAACTGAAGAAATGACTATTTGTTCTTAAAAATACAAACTGTAATTCGTACTTACAGTCTCCATTGAATTGAAAACAGCAATGCATTTATTAACAGTGATGAGTTCAGACAGAGGACAGTACCGATTTCTTCAGGTATGATAAGCAATAGGGATAGTTTTAAAGGACACTATCCATACAGGAGACAATTAGATTTCCCTTGGTATTCTCCACTTCTCAGCTAGATCTTTTAAGTGCACATCAATTTAAATTTACAGATATTCTCCAAATATATACATATATTTTAATCTGAGTTTTCTCAGTGCTTCTCCTTGTACGTATTCTTTAAAGTGACAATAAGCAACTCTTTATTAAAAAAATTTGCTACCTTCTGGAATCTCTCTCACGAGAAAAGGGTAAGAATCAGGAAATCATATTTTCAGCAAATTGTTTGGCTATAGAAGGCCCTGGGATTTGGGGCAGAAAATTTCAGTCCTGAGGCAGGTAAAATAGGAAAGAAGATACATAAAGCAGTTGATAGCCAACATTTCTAAGTTACTGAGTCCTCACAATACCCAGAAAAGTTCAGAGGTCGATGAAGCTTTCTTTTATTCTGCACCTCTTTAACATCTGACTTTTACCTCTTATCTTTTCCTTGTGGCAGGTTTGAGGGAAAACAACGACAGAATCAGTCATCTATAAAGCCCAAATACTCCCCTTCTGTCTTAGCATTAAATAGTAAGGCATTTTAAATTAATATTACTCATACAAGTGTAAGTCCAACGAAATAATGTAAAAACATCATATAGCATAACCAATATTCAAAGCATGAGACTTTATAACATATTTAAATTTGTCTTGCTCTGATAATATTCTAAACACTTAAACATTGAGATTTGCAAAGGCAGAGTTAGCTCAACTGCTCTTATTTGCTTCTGTTTTTTCCTTCTTACCCACTCAAAATATCAGACTCACGTGTAACCATCATCTCTCCCCAATCACTTCACCATTTTCTATAAATGATACCTCTGCAGAATTGTCTTCTACTTTGCTCTCCATCCTCAAAGGAGGCTGAGCAGACAGATTAGTGTCAGAGCAAATATCAGGTCATAACAACGGCAGGCTTTAACAATAAGAACTATTGGGTGGCATTGTCCTCTGAAGGCTTTGGGGAAGCATATGTATTACTCTGTTTTCATTTTATTACTAAAAAGATCTTCTGTTTCATTAATTCCCCTATTTTTAGTATTTGCTATGTGTGGAATGATGAATAATATTCATGACCCACCCAGCCAAGATGTCCACTTCCTGATACTGGAACCTATGAATGCTACCTGATGTGGCAAAAGGGACTTTTCAGGTATGATTAAGTTAAAGATTTTAAAATGGCTTATCTGGGTTGGACTCATATAATAGCAGGGGTTTTTATAAAA
Source organism: Galeopterus variegatus (assembly GCF_000696425.1). Lineage (NCBI taxonomy): Eukaryota > Metazoa > Chordata > Mammalia > Dermoptera > Cynocephalidae > Galeopterus > Galeopterus variegatus. Next base: position 269,587 of record NW_007727264.1, read on the forward strand.
GAGGGACAGTAGATCACAAAGAGAGAAGGCAATGTGGCAACAAAAGCAGAATTTGGAGGGATGTGGCCACAAACTAAGGAATGCCAACATCTTTGGAAGCTGGAAAAAGCAGGGAATGACTTTTTCCCTAGAGACTCCAGAAAAATGTCAGCCCTGTTGACACCTTGACTTGAGGTCGGTAACGCTGATTTTGGACTTTTGGCCTTCAGAATTATCTGACAATAAATTTCTGTTGTTTTAAGCCATGGAGTTTGTGGTAACTTGTTACAACAGTCATAGGAAATAAATACATTGTCAGAAAAATATAGGTGAAGGTAGTAAATAGTCTTTATGCAGTTTGAGGAATTTGTACTCTGTACCTAAGACATTTAAGATGCAAGGAAAAAGCGTTCTCAACATCATATAATTCAAAGAAATACCCATGCCATCTAAGGAATAAAAAGAAAAAAAAAACTCTCTTTATCTAATGAGCAAGTAGATTCCTTTCAACTCATTAAAAAAAGAGTTATGGAATGTTTTCCCCAATTTTGTTGAAAGGTTAAAAGTCCTTGTGGGTAAAGATAGAAAATCAAAGAAATCTAAATTTTCTAGTTAAGTGGCCCTTAAATAAAATAATGGAGGACACCTTCTAGCCTTTTAGGTCACAAGAAATTTTGTCTTCTTCTTATGCCATCATATATACAATTGTGTTCTTATTCCACCTGCCAAAGTGCTATGAAATGATGCAGAAGTGATCTTATGAGTTAAAAAGCAAAATGTATGCAAATCCATACTTACATAACAATTGAATTATAAATGAGTCAAAATTATTCCTAAATTTAGCATTGGTAACCTAAAGTGGTAGACATCCTTGCTTTATTCATGTTGTTGGCTTATTAGATCATTAATGGTTTCAAAAGCTGAAGGTAAGATGGGCAAAACCAAAATTTTAGGGACTAGAAATCAATGAAGACAGAGCACTCTTAAACGACACAAGTGGGTAGATAGACAGCAAATTTGAGTTGGATTCATGTTTAAATTTTTAGGGAAACATGGTATAGATATAATGAGACACAGGTGTAATAAAAGTTAAACAGTTTGAGCTGGAACTGTCAAGTCGGTGCCTTAATAGGTTATGAATCACTCTCTCGCTGACTACCATTATTATGGTGTAACCTTGGAATAGTGTTCTCTCTGTACTTCAGCAACTTCTTATGTAAAACCAGAGCTAATAGCATTTATTTTGCAGGACTGTCCTGCAGATGGAATAAGTTCATAAAGGCGAAAACACTTAGAAAAGCACATCTTCAAAATGGAGCTAATAGTATTTTCTCCACAGGCAGCTGTGAGGATTAAATGAGTTTGCTGAGCAAAGAATAAGAAACATGATTCCTGTGTAGTCGATGTTTTGATGTTAACTTTTTATCATCAGCCTATAATCTTGTTAATATTATTGTTATTAAATACTATTATTTTCATTATTATTATTGGGTCTCATCTAAAATCCACTGCAATATGTCTGAGTGCATTAAAAAAAAATTTTTAAAAAGAAAGAAAGGAAGAATAAAAAGATGAAAACACGGAAGGAGAGAAGAAAAGAAGGAAGGAAGGAAGAAAGGAAGGAAATGCACCAATAATCTTGTTAATATTATTGTTATTAAATACTATTATTTTCATTATTATTATTGGGTCTCAACTAAAATCCACTGCAATATGTCTGAGTGCATTAAAAAAAATTTTTTAAAAAGAAAGAAAGGAAGAATAAAAAGATGAAAACACGGAAGGAGAGAAGAAAAGAAGGAAGGAAGGAAGGAAGGAAACGCACCGGAGTAGGTTACATTTCAAGTTAGATAACTTGCTGTGATCTATATGTTATATGTTGATTTTAAAAATTCAGCTTTGGGCCGACCCTGTGGCTCACTCGGGAGAGTGCGGTGCTGGGAGCGCCGAGGCTGCGGGTTCGGATCCTGTATGGGGATGGCCGGTGAGCTCACTGGCTGAGCGCGGTGTGGGCAACACCACGCCAAGGGTTGCGATACCATTACCGGTCACAAAATAAATAAATAAGGGCCGGCCCGGTGGTGCACTGCTACAGTGCGCCGCTTGGGAGCGGTGGCGCTCCTGCCAAGGGTTCGGATCCCACATACAGACCGGTTCCCGCTCACTGGCTGAGCGAGGTGTGGGAGCAACACCGAGGGTTGCGATCCCGTTGCCGGTCCCGGTCCGGTATGGGCGCGACACTGAGGGTTGCGATCCGTTGCCGGACACGAAAAAAGACAAAAAAAGAAAAAAAAATAAAATAAAATAAATAATAATTCAGCTTTGAGGAACTAAATATATTAAAGGTATTTTCTACCATGTACATGGGAAGTAAGACTTCCAGAAGACATCATGTTACATACTATTTAAGTTAGTCCTCCTAGAGAGAAAGGGTGGGCTGTGACTGTGACAGAGAGGAAACAGCTTTATTTGTAGTTTAGACTTGGCAGGTCTAGATTTGAAGATTACAATCACCACGTTATTATCAACCTCCAAGTGGCTTCCAGATTAGTCATCACTTGAATGGACAAAACTACAGATATTTTGGATGATAACGAAAAGTCTGTGGAATCCAACTTACATGGGTCTTTGGGCAAGTTGCTTGCCCTGAGTTTCCCTATCTGTGAAAAATGATAGAATAATATTTTGTCATAGGTATGTTGGGAGACTATTGATTACATAGTGGTATGCCTGGCATGTTGAAGATGATCAATATGATGGTTATAGTTATTGGGGTTGCTTGTAAGAAGAAGTTCCCACCGTTGAGTACATGGAAGAACTGAATTAATTAGTCACATACATATATGAGGTATCTTCAAAAAATGTATCAAAAGATTTGTATTATCTTTTAATTCCATTTGCTTCATGAACTTTTTGAAATACCGTTGTATAAAAGAGAGAAATAAGTTCCAAGTAATAGTGATGTTCTCTGTGCAAGGATCCATAAAGGAGCAAGTGGGAGAACTTCTTAAGTTTAATTCAGGAGGAAAAAATTATGCCGTGCTTTCCATTGTGTAGAATTAATCATTATTTATGTAACCCCTTTGTATTTAATCTTATAAGGTAGGGTGGACATTGTAACCTGCTCTTTTCAATGATAATTTAGGAGACATATGTGCAGCTGATGCACAATTAATTTTGCATGCTATTTTCCTTCTACCTCTACTGGCAGCATTCCAGATGGTGAAGACTCTGTACACCTGGGTCCCAGAATGAGGATGACTGTGGAGCTAGCACAATTAATGTGTAGTATGAGTGATAAGTAGACCATTGCAATTTTAAGCATCTGGAATTTTGAAGTTGTTTGTTACTATGGCAAAACACAGCTGATTCTGAATAAAGATTTTTTATAATTCCCTTTTTAAATGTTAGAAAATGCAGATGTACATTTAAGGCTCAAGTATTATGACATGTTCAATGAAGTTTCTGAATAGATCTATCTTGTCTGCTTTTTTCAGACACTATTTTTTCTTTAAATATATTTGTTTAGTAAAACTAGAAATCCTTAACTTCACTGAATATAGTAAAGAGGCAAAAAGTACTGTTTTCTCTATTACTTGAAACAACTGTATGAAAACTTTCTTCCTTTTTAAGAACACTTTAATGGTATAGAAATCAAGATGTCTTGATAGTGAAAATGTTCTCATGAGGAAATCAATAATTAAAATCATTACAATTTGATTACAAAAAAAGGACAGATAAAAAACAAACAAACAAAACACAAAACAAAAACTGAACCAGAAGCACAATGATCCATCAGCCAAAGAACATCTCATCAACCTAAAGATAAAATTTCTTTACAAATCTGTCAGGCAAGATGGTGGAATAAGAATTCAGCACAGTCTTCCATAAAATGGACATTGCCAACCCCCAAAGCAATAACACACTGGGTGGAAACTGTTGCACATTTGGCAAACCTGTACAGGTTGAACGCTATTAGACACTTAGTTGAGGGGTCTGAAGCTATTGGACACATCACCTACAGATTGACAACCATAGGAGAGATCATTCAAAAGATAGCAGGTGCTGGATACAAGATTCAGTGGTCAATAGACACAGGAGATGAAGCTCAGTGATTGACAGCTATAGGAGAGGTAATTTGTGGGGTAGCAACTACTGGACAAATAGCTCTGAGGTCTGTCATACAGTGATGTTTGGCAGGAACTCATGAGATAAGAATTGGTGGTGCAGCAGGGTCTGGAGACACAGTTAGTAGTGGAAAAGTAGCAAGAAATTTCACAAGTTGTAGGCATACAGCTGGATGATTGGCAGCTGGAAGGTTTATCACATGTCTGTTATGGAGTTTTCCAGAAGCCAAGTTTGGTGTTGATTAGGCAAGCACAGAGCATTGCCACAATTCATACCAGTAGAGTACAGCATAGTGGATGTGGTAACAGGAACATGGCAGTAACTCTCAAGAGAGCAGGGGCTGTAGTTTCTAGAACAGCACATGTTGCATGATATGGTAGTTTGAAGTGAGGCTTTCAGATAAGTAGCAAAGAGCAGTTTGTCTAAGTCTACCAGAATGCTTATGTACCTTGATGGCTATATACCTACACACTTCTCCTCTCCATATTTTAGACCAATTTACATCATAATATCTCATTAACTCTTTGTTGTGTTGCCTATGAAGATGATGTCCTACCCATCCATAAAACAGGTCAAGTTTCATCTGTAATTCTAATCTTTCTCTCTTTTACCAGGCTTGAGAATGTGTGATATTAATCACCTGTGTATTTTATCTGCTTTGCTTCTCTTCTAACCCCTCAATAATGCTTGGTTAAAAGGAGTTCATTTGAATAGATGTTTTCCTATTCATTATCCACAAGGAACAACATAGTTAGAAGGCATAGTACTCATCTTTGAAGAAGAGTCCTAATGTTGCAATGCTTGGAGGAAGTGTTGATGTCCTAAAATAGTTTCCACATATCAAAATTTATTTTATATGCCAGGCTGAAAATCTCATGCCATTCCTAAGTTTTAATTGTGTGATGTTGCTCTTTGTATATTTGTCTTGACAGTAAATTTTATACAAGTGTCATAGTACATTTTAAAGAACTTCACCCAGAGAACTTAGCATTTTTCATATTTAAAAGCTGATTTTGATTTCCAAAGACTTGAGGAAATGCACGTGATATTTCTACATGGTAACATTGATGACATACTTGCTTTTAATTGTAAAGTGTCATACATTCCTATTGGACATGTTCAACTAAGGGGATGAACATGATATCAACATACATTAGCTTGTTCACTATAATTTCNCATGTTCAACTAAGGGGATGAACATGATATCAACATACATTAGCTTGTTCACTATAATTTCAGAATTAATGGATATCTTCACCTGAGACAATTTATGAGGAGACTTTGGTCTTCATGCAATTAAACTGAGCAAGGATGGAGCAAAATTTTAATATCACAAGAAAAAAATGCCTAAAGAATGCTTACTTGAACACCATGGAAGGAAAAATCTCTAGCCTTATTTTGGATTTTTCCCCAAAGATATGAGTTAATGTTTACACAAATCTATTTTCTGGAGTCAGTTGTCTTCCAGAACTGGAAGTATCTCTTCTTAAGCTTCCTCTCAGTTGATCAAAGATGATGTAGTTGGGAATGGGTGGAGAAGAGTAAGATTCCAAGCAACCCCTTGATATCTTAGAGCATCCTGGATGATCCTTTCAATGGATGCTTTCCTACTGCACAGTAGTTTCATTGTCCCCACATTGTTCATTGAAGAATCTGAAAGGCTGATGTATTTTGTTTTCAAGAGGAAAAATATTGAAAAATTCTTGCAGAGCTTTTCAAGAAAAGTGAGGAGATCTCACACGCCTGTGCAAGCATTCATAGAGGGAGAGAAGGAAACAGAAAGAGAGAGAAAGCACACATGTCATATACTTTTGATATTTTATTTGCTTATTTTTTTAGAACATCACAAAAAACATGACATTGGGTGCAGATGTAATGTAAGTTCCCTCCTCTGAGTTTCACTTTTTTTGTTTTAGACAGTGAAAGAAAAATGTTTGACATTTCATACTGGGGACTTTCAATGTCAATCTACCACATTCTTCTTAAATAAGGCCTCAGATCACTTCATATTAGTGTGAGGCCTGTTGCTGGTAGAAAATAACAGAAGAGATCGAAGTCATAGAGGGTTAAGATAAGTTTGAGAAGTCCATCTAACATTTTTCCATCTCTCTAAAAAACTTTAAGCTCTTCAGATAAATGAAATCTTTCAAATTCTTACATGCTTCCAAAGAAGATTCCTCCTCTCACCTTGATAACTTCCAGCTGAAATATTTTGTAAGTGTGCCTCACTTAATTTCCTCATGATTTAGTCCAAGTTTCTTTTCAATTCTTTTGTTCTTTGTAAAGTTTGAAAACAAGTGATAACCAACTAGTCTATAAAATCTCTTTCTCTGCATGTAGGCATGCTATATATGGGTTTCAAAAAGAAAACTAAAATCTTTCTTTTTGCACCATAGTAAAAATAGATTTGGTCTCTATAGAACTGCTATTGAAATGTTTCTGGTAATTGCGAGACCCTTGAGATAGAGGTATCAAATTAAATATGATCCCATCATTATTTATCA
>NW_007727264.1:276735-278579 GCF_000696425.1 Galeopterus variegatus
CAATTTATTATTTTTAATTTCATTTATAATTCCTTCCAATGTCTATAAAGACCAATGGTTCTTTAAGATTACCACATCTTGTAGTTGCCTGGCTCAATATCCTGAGTTCAAAAAAACACTGAGAAGTTATATCCTTTGGTAGGGATATTGGTAGAGGATATGATGGAATTAACATAAAATAATGAAAATCACATCTGAGAGCTTACGGTATTTTCATTCTCCATAATACTTATTAACATTCTATGTCTTATTTAGAGTTCCTAAGTCTAATATAACCTCCATATTTTCATTAGAGATTTTTGTAGATTACAGATTTCTACAGCTCCCTATTATCCACGCTTCTGAATGAGGTTCATAGAAGCTTCAATATGTGGCAACAACATCCATTTTCAGCCTCTCTTCATTATCCTGTTCCAGAACCCTATATTTCAGTTTCATTTAAATGTTTAAAATTTCCTAAAACCTCTGCTTTTTTAATCCAGGGACTACACAAGCTATGTCCCTTCTGGAATACCCTCCTCTATTGTGCCTCCTAAAAATTACTGTGCATATTTTTACAGTAAGTCAGAAGTTGTTGTTTCGGAGATACTGTCTGCATCTCTTTACTCATTTCCATGCATGATGCATTAAACATTTCATTTCATTTTCTCCATGTTAACATAGGAGTGAGAAGTCATTTTCATATTGGCCTAATTGTCTTGGTTGTGTAGAGACAGGGAAGGGGGCCACTTTGTCAATTGCTCACTCATCCTTTAATAAGAAGTACTATGGCTTTCTTCATCTTAGCCCCAACACGGTTATTTGGAATTTCTTTGTTCTTGTCATATGTATATCAACCTGGCCCAGGATGAACAATGCTCATTGAAGAATTTAATAGCATTATCAGTACATCATTACATTTGAAGTATTTAATAATTCCAGTATGTACAGTAGGTGGATAATACCAACTGGGAGCCCTTTCAGGGAGATGAGTGTTCCTAAGACCCTTTTCTTCATTTTGTTTTACTTTTCTATTTTTTTTATAAAACTTTATTCACAAATTACTTAATGTATTTATGCATGATATTGAACCTATTTGCTGAAAGCCTCTCTAGCCTGTTAGACTTTGACCTCAATGAGACCAGAGGCCATGTCTTATTAATATTAACATCCCTAGTTGTCAGTTCCTTGAACAAAGTAGACAGTCAATAAATGTTTTTGAATTTTGGATAAACAAAATGAGATGGTGACACAGATAAGATTTTGTTAATACAAACTGCCTATTTGATATCTATCCTTTGATTTTTTTTTATTAGTCACTCAACTTTAATATCCAAAATGAAATTTTTGATTCCATTTCTCAAAATTTTCCCTCATATATTTCCCCGTCTTAGTAAGTTAAAATTTACCTGATTTCCCAAGCCAGAAATCACAGTATCAATCTCTATTCTTTTCTTTCCCTTGTTTATCACTTATGAATAATAAGCAAGTGCTAAGTCTCCTTCTAAGAATATCTCAAATGTATCTGCTTCTTATTTATGCCATGTCATCTTGAGTCCTCCAAGCCATCCTCATTCTCACCTGCTTGCTTCACTCTTCACCCTTTTAATCTGTTTCTTACACTATGATCAGAGTAATATTGTACGTTCATTTTTTTCTTTTCTGATGTTCTTCTTTTCTTTACATACATCTGAATTTCTGACCTATATAATATTCCTTTGTTCCAAAGGATTTCTTTTAACATTTCTTGCAAGGCAGGTCTACTGGCAAAAAATTCCTGAAATTTTCGTTCGAGAAATTTTTTCCTGGCTTTTGAAGAATGATTTCACTGAATAGAGAATTCTAAGTCAGTTTTTGTTTGTTTG
>NW_007727264.1:279251-280707 GCF_000696425.1 Galeopterus variegatus
TTTGTTTGTTTGATTACTTTAAATACTTCACTTCAATCTCTTCTTGCTTGCATGGTGTCTAAAGAGAAGTCTTGTGTAATTCTTCTTCTTCCTTCTCTATTGATATGGCATAATTTTTCCCTGTGGCGATGAAGATTTTATCTTTTCTTTGATTTTCTGTAGATTGACTATCATATGCCTAGGTGTAGGTTTTTTGGTAATTATCCTGACTGGTGTTTTCTGAACTTTCTGGATCTGTGTTTTTCAGTGTCTTTCATTAAGTTATGGAAATTTGTGGTCATTATTGCTTCACATATTTTTTTCTGTTCCTTTCTCTTTTTTTCTTCCGATATTCCCATTTTTTTTATGTTGAAGTTTTTGTTAACTGTTCTAAAGTGATGGATTATAAGCTATTTACATGCTGGACCAGAAATCAGAAGTCTAGAAAAATATTTTTATAATGAGACAATGTCATTATTTTATTTAAAACTGTAACAAGCTTTTTGTTTCCTGAGAATAAAATTAAAAAATCATGTCTTTCAATACCCTTAATAATCGGGACCTTAACTACCTCTGCATCTACATCTTTTCTACTCTCCACTTGCCCCTAAATACTCTAGCTGTACCAATCTCCTTTCAGTTCCTTGAACTTACCAAGCTCTTTTCAACCACTAGTGCTGGTACATTCAGTTTTCCATCCTTGGGCCATCCTTCCTCCTGCTCTTTCCACAGATGATTTCTTTTCTTCCTTCGAGTCTTAAGACTTCACTGCTCAAAAAGGATCTATAGTCTATTCCACCTCATCTGTAGCTCCTCTACTCAACTTTTATATTCTCTACTCAATTTATGTCCTTCACCATACCTATTATAAATTATAATTATACATTAAATTATTTATTATTATATCTATTGACCATCTACTTTACCAGATGTCAAGTTCCATGAGAGCAGAAATCAATTCTATTTGCTCACTGCTTTATCACAATGCATACAATAGTGTGAGTCACATGGTAGTTATTCAATAAATATTTTTTTGAATATAGCAATGAATTAAGAGCATCTTCTCTGTTTTGAAACATCTCCGTAACATACTTTATGTATCTAGAGAAATGAAAAATAATTGTCATGAGTAATTAGTTTAGATATCATAAGTATGGACAGAGCATAGTGATCTGAATGTTTACAGGCAATGACTACAGCTTCCCAAGACAGAAGCTACAAAAAATTGAAAAGTATTTTACAGTTGAAATATGCCTTTTAAATTTATTATCTATGTACAATTTCCTTTACTGGCCTATATTCTGTATTTGTGAATGGAAGGAATAATTTCAAAATGGATAGCTGATGAAATTATTGACATCTTTCCTATGTTTACAAAGCATGTTGACTGTTTCTATACACTGTGACCATTCAATTAGGTTGATTTTCAATCTTCAGTACTGTACTGTTACAACTTGATTTAAAAAAACATTTTTTT
>NW_007727264.1:281378-314729 GCF_000696425.1 Galeopterus variegatus
TTTTTTTCCTGTAATTTTTCTTCAGAAACCGGCATACAGTAGAAATGAAATATTTAAACCAAATAAACGATTATATAATAAGACACAGTTTCTAAAACTGGCAAATGTGGATTTGAATCTCAACTATGCCCTGAATCTTATGTATATAGACAGAACCCCAACTTACAATGGTTTGAGTTACAATTTTTTGACTTTACAGTGGTTCAAAAGTGATAAGCATTCAGTGGAAACCATACTTCGAGTACTCATACAGCCGTTTTGTTTTTCACTTTCAGTACAGTATTCAATAAATTACATGAGATATTCAACACTTCATTATAAAATAGGCTTTGTGTTAGATGATTTTGCCTTACTGTAGGCCAATGTAAATGTTCTGAGCACATTTAAGGTAGGCTAGGCTAAGCTCTGACATTTAATATGTTAGGTGTATTAAATGTGTTTTCAATGTAACAATATTTTCAACTTATGACAGGCTTATTGTGATGTAACCCCATAGTAAGTTGAGGAGCATCTGTATATTCATACACATACCTATATGTATATATATATACACATACACACACAATACAGATACACACATACATATATATGTAGGTATTTAATTTCGTTCTTCAGAAACTTGTTTGATTCTTCTGAACCTGTCTAAGTCTTCTTGTTTGTAAAAATATAATGACAATTTTGGTACAGGAGAGTGGTGATGAGGATTAATGTGGTGATGTACAAGAAGTGCCTGACACATACTAGTTATTCTTTATGTTCCCCATCCAGTAGTAAACACTTACATCAGCACTGGTCAAAATCAAGCCATAGTGCCTGGTTGTGAACATCAGGTTGATTTTGCAAATGGTCATATTTATGAGACATGACAGTTATAAGTTGAGATGGGCAACTGAGAAACTGTAATTAAAAAAACAAACAAACAGTAATTTTAGGAAAGAGGACTGTAGTCCTGCAATTATAGTACCAGTTGAAAATAGAACTGAACACACTTCTAGGTTTGTTCATTCAAAGCAAGAGCATCAAATGTCTGAGTTCTACCAAACAAATAAAGTTACGTTACATTTTTCACAGTTCTAAGGTTAGAACCTTAGATATAATGAAGTAGTAGGTGGAAATTTTCTTTTTTTCCTCTCAATTCTATCTCAGATTAGTCCCCATTCCAGAGAATTCACAGTTCTAAGGTTAGAACCTTAGATATAATGAAGTAGTAGGTGGAAATTTTCTTTTTTCCTCTCAATTCTATCTCAGATTATTCCCCATTCCAGAGACTCTTAGATGTTCTTCCAATTCTATCTTCCCCTCTTTTTTCCCCGACGCTGGATCGCATTGTATGTTGCAATCTCTCTTGTGGTTAGGTAAGGCCAAGGTGCAGAGCTCCATATTTAGCTGCAATGGAATGCACACCATTGGGTAATCTTGGTAGCCACAACAAAGTCAATTTTCCATCAACTAATCTCTAAATGACTACATGGAGGGCACCCCTGCTGACCTCTTTTCTTGCCCAGTATTGTTAAAAAAAAAAAAAAAGAAAAAGAAAAAAAGAATTTGAGCCAATATATATTTGTGGGCTTCTTTGTTACAACTTAACCTACTCTAATTTGTGGCTTTCTGCTGAGCCAAGGTTATTATTACCTGAAAGATTCTAATGCCAAATCACAAATGCAGGCATACATTGTATGGACACTTTGACTCCATGAACTTTAATTTTTTTATAGGTCCTTTTATTGAATTGCTTTATTTACCTCTGGAAACTTTCAATGTTATTCATAATTAATACAAAGTCCAAAAATCATCAATATTCCATAAAGTGGTTGACAAATCCCAAGGGAATAATTATACATGAACTAAGGTACACACACAAATGACAACACATATCAAGTGTTCAGATCCCTTACTGGCTAGCCGACAAAAAAAAAGAAACCCAAATAAATAAAAACAAACAGACAAAAAAAGATAACACATAGAAAGCATGATTTGTATGCCAAGCCATCATCTAATTAGGAATAAAATAGAAGGAAACATTTTACATGGGTTGAAAAACATCAAACTTTTTCAAATATATATGTAAAAGTAAGTAAAAAGAACTCCTGAAGTAAAGAAAAGTCTCTTTAAGGAGATTTAGCATAGAATTGCAAGAGATAACATAGCCCATGTAAAATAAAAAGAGCTATTGATGTGAAGATGAATGCTCTCTCAAAGCCATTAAGCATCAGGTTGTTTCCAACTATTTATGGTGATTTTATCTAATAAGGATACTGCTGGTTGCTCAGCAAAGAGGAATATGGTTGAAAACTGCTGTATGAATAGTTTATGATCTGTAGCAGTAGAACATATAGCTAAGAGATTGACATTCATAGGACAAGTGTCTCAGGGGTTGACAATCACAGGAAAGCTCAGCAGTTGTCAGCCATAGGTCAAATAGCCTAGGGGTTGACAGTCATAGGACTGGTAACTTGGAAGATGGCAGCTCAAAAGTTGTCTACAAGATGCTGGATAACAGGAACTGGAACCACAGGATGTGATAGGAAGATAATTCTTTGACCGGATTTGAACACATCAGAAACAATCGGAGAGCACCCAGAAGAGTTACAATTGTCATGGAGTGTGTTGCTGCCTACGCTGTTACTAAGAGAGCAGGGGGCATCTATCTCCCCAGCTTACCTCAGTGGAGCAGAGAGCACTGGGTGAGGTGACAGGGCCATGGCAGGAATTCCTAAGGGAGTGAGAGCTGTAGTTTCCAGAGCAGCAATTACTGGAAGACATGGCAGAGACAGAAGGTCAGGCATTGATTAAGTTGCAGAGAGCAGGTACCGGGAGTGGAATTGCTACCTGCTGAACTTATTGTTTATGTTCTCTGGCTGGTGGGTGGGGGTCCCTTCTATAGCCCGCCCCCCTGCCATATTTTAGAACCATTTGCATGGTGTCTCTTGGAGTGTTATTTAAGTGCCTACCAAGCAGTTCTCCTACCAACCTATAAAATATATATTATCAGTATGACATCCTTCAAATAACTGTCATTCTGTTGTGGGGCAAACACACAGAAGAATTCAAGACCTGGGTCAGTGTTGTAGTTTTATAGTTCTTTATTTAAGTGTTGTAGCTCTTTGTTCAGTGTCATAGTGCTTTATTGCTTGCAAGCAAGGAGGGCACTGGAGGGCAGACAACTCCCAAGCCAGTGTCTCCCCGAACAAAGGAACTGACCCCCTTATTAGCTTAAATTCCCACCCTTCTTTCCCCTAGGCTCTCATTCAGGTCCTCTTATGTAAATGAGGGATGCTTTGCTGCTAATGTGGATTGGCTGACTGTGGGACACAGTCCGTTGGTCACTTTAGGAGACGAATTTGCCTCTGGCCCCTGGGGGAGGGCTGTGAGACTGCTGTTAGCTCATAGAAGGCAGGCATAAGAAGCAAGCAGGGTAAAATGGCAGGGGCTCAAGTTTCCAGTGGAGCATAAAGTTTCTAAAACAGTTTCTCAAGTGGAAAAGGGAAAAGCTCAACAATTAAAAATGCTTAGGGTTCCCTGAAACAATTCCAAAATTAATCTGGTCTTCCTTGTTTAATCTCTCTTACAGTATAGATCAACTGCTTCTTTAGAAATTGTGTTCCTTTATCAATTTTGACAATTCTTTGAAGTTGCTGTAAAAAAAACCTATAAATAGATCCATATTATTGGGGAGAATTCATATTACAGGCCCCCCTTTTTTCTAAACCAAAATATGTTTATGTAAATACTTACAAGTACTAATAAGAAATTTTTAGAAGTGATAAATGTTGAAAAATTTCAATTTGGGAATTGAACCTCATTTTTCATTCTTCCGAGACATAATCTAAATTAAAAACCTAATTCATCTTGAGGAAACTTGACATGGATATCATTTTCAAGTGTGTCTTTCCCAGTGAAGAATGGTGACCTGAAATACCTTGACAATCTTTGCTAAGATTCACACCCAACAAGCCTGTATGTCACTATTTTTTATTTTATTAGCATAAAACTGAAGGTATTAGAACACATGTTTTGATAGACACTAAATGAAAAAGAGGCCACATCTCTCCTTGGATGCTTACCTAAGTGAATTTCAGCAAGATATTTCAAAACAAAGAGAGTGCTTATGTTTATAACCTGTTTCCATATTACTTTTTTCCAAGGACTACTTTCTTGCACAAAAATCCTTCTGAAATAAGTCCTAGTTTTCTTAATTATTTAACTAAAAAAGACAATTTAATACATGATTGTTTCCCAAAGCTTTGTCTATTGAGTATTAGGAATCAGAATGAACTTTTATGTAAAATGGAAGTAGAAATTGCTAGAATAGCCTGCTCAAAAGAAACATGTTTTTGGCTTAGAAATACTACTTCCGTCTATAACTCAATCTCAACCATATCATTTGTATAGATAGAATGTTATGAGTTTCTTGAGGAGGTTTATTTAAGGAGACTACTTATATTTTGCATATCTGGAAACATGCTTTTGGTAGGACACGTTGAGGTGGGGAAATAGTAGAACTTGTATAGAATAGTGTTCTTGCTCCCAGCTCTCAGCATGAGGATCATCTTTCTGAATAGTGAAGCAACAAGAACTGGCATTTGTGGTTGGAACAAATGTAGCCAGAAACTCATGATTTGGCACTCTCTAGTCACAGTGCTCTTAAAAGTAACTTCTCTGAGCTTCGTTTTCCTCATATGCAAAATGGGCACATCTTACCAGGTATCATTAAGGATTTAATGGAAAAAAATGTATATGAAAGGCCCTGACCATTATCCACCCATACACTGGAGGAAGTGGGTTATGAGGTTAGTCTGAGACACTAAGTCACAACAATTATGGCCAAGGTAGGTTGGACTGAGTCAGCTTTTAAGATTTCTGTCACACACTGGACATTTCAAAATGCAGCTCGTGACAAAAGGCAATTCTTCCCCTGTAGAGGAGTAGCGTTCCTTAGTTGAGTTTACACGAATAGCTGAACTTGTCTGATAGAAGCTCTCAAAATCTCTCATGGCTCATTCTATTGAATTTAGTAATTAGATAAGTCTTCTCCCCATTCGAGACAACAGGAAACTTCCACTCTGACATTGAATATACATCTGTTCCTGTGTATGTTTATTCAACAGCCATGTTTATATATATTCCTATAATATTGGTAGAACTATAAACACGTTGTGATCTTTGGGTAAATTGAAAATGGAGTGAGTCAGGCTGTAATTCTCTTTCTTGAGTGCTTGTTATAACTAACAACATACTCCATCCTCCTTATATTGAAGTTTGGATAATTTATTTTTGAAAATTAGCCAACTGACCATTTAATCTAAAAAATAGGTACCACAGGCAAAATGTGTTTTTTAACTCTGTAAAGTGATGTTCTCTGATAATATATAACCCTCAAACCAATTAAGTTCCCACATAACCACAAATGTTCAAGTATCTCTATGATTCATGTGGATTTATCCTTTAAATTTATCAATAGCCAACCATGGAATTGGACTGTTGTGTATTGGGTAGAGGCTATTCTGGGTTGTTATTACCCATGGATAGATCTGTATCATCAGACACCCATGACATAACTAATCAAGCATCATTGTAAATAAGGGATGTTTTTCTTCTTTGTAATAGAGTTAGTATATAAGTCCTTATTTAGTGAAGTAAATAATGCTGATTTGCCTCCAATATATGTATTTACAAGTACCTATGTGGAAAAAATTTCACAAGTATGAAAAAAGTAGAAATGTCACTATCTGTCTCCCAAGGACACATTAATATAACAGAGAACCAACACACAAAAAACAAAAACAAAAATCTTCCAAACTATTTGTACCCTCAACTGCTTTCTAAAGATGGGTTGACTCACAAGGAGGTCAGTTTATTTTGAGCACAGGGATTGGTACCTATATCTAAGTTTGTGAATAAGATTTGGAGAGGTCTGAATTTCTGTGTGTTAGAGAACAAGATTTTTGAAACTCCCAGAATTAATTCAAATTAGGAAGGACTGGGGAAAAAAAGGACAGAGGGGTTTGTATGGGAAAGAGATCTGCTGTACACACTGCTATTTGACCACACCATTTGAACAATCTTCAGAGCAATCTCATTAACTCATTTCTTTTGGAAAGTAGTGAAGAAGTTATATGTAGCTTCTGGGTGGTTGATGAATAAACCCATGATAGCAGGAGCAGTAAGCATAGAGGTCCATAATCCTCAGGGAATTAGTAGAAACAGCGAGTTGGCATGAGATTTTCATAGGTCATGTAAATGGCAGGGATTACAGTCAATTATAGCTAAATGTCACAGGACAAAATTCTGTCTGCCATTCTAGCCTTATTTTTTATTTCATATTCTGAATGTGTAAAGCTAGGAGACTCTCCAATAAATCACCCTATTTGCTCATTTCATTCACTCATTTTTTATTCTGTGTTTCATTTTGTTTCTGTTGCTATGTCTTAACATTCATTGATGTTTTCCTTCTTTATTATCTAATCTTCTGTTAATACTGTTCACTATATTTTCCACTTCAGTAATTGTAGCTTTTACCTCTGAAGTTTGATTTGAGTCTTTATTTCTCTCTTTAACATGAGCAATATTTTCTCTAACTTCTTAAACATATTAAATATAGTTATATTAACTGTTTTAATGTCCTTGCTTAATAATTCTGTCATTTGTGTCATTTCTGCATTAGTTTTGATTTACTTTTTTCCTATTATTGTAAGTCCCTGCTTCTTTTCATGTTTGGTAACTTTTGTTTTGATGCCAGATATTATGATTTAGCTTTTTGTGTGTGTTGCATATTTTTGTATTCCTGTAAATATTTTTTAGTTTTATTCTGGGACACAGGTAATATACTTGGAAACAGTCCGATCCTTTAGAGTCTTGCTGGAAAGCATTATTAGGTGGAACTAAAGCAACATTTAATGTAGAATTATTTTTGCCCCAGCACTGAGAGAAAACCCTCTGAGTCCTCTACCATTTTTCTACTCTGTCTGGTGGAAATACAAACCATTTCCAGCTCTCTGTGAGCTATGAGTGTCTCTCCTTTAATTCTTTCATGTGCCCACCCCCCTGCCAGCTTTATGATGCTTCCTCAGTGCATGCAGTGACCACCAAGACTCAAGGAAGGTTTTGGTGGACCCTCTGCAGATCTCCAAAACTCTGTTTCTATTCACTTCTCTCCTTTCTGTCATTCAAGGTTTACTGTCTTATTTTGCCTATTGTCCAATGTCCTGAAAGCTCATGTTTCAAATGTTTTGTCTAGTTTTATGTTTATTTCAGCTGGAAAAAAATAAATCCTGTCCCTGTTACTCCATCTTGTCTGGAAGCAGAAGTCCAGATCATCTCATTTGAATCTCTTTTTTCATATAGAGAAATATTCAATATATAAATAAAAACAATTTACCTTTTTAATTGAAGATAGCTAATACAGATCTTATACTTTGTAGCCCATTATAGTGACGTTTTTCCTTACTATAAAGATCTTGTTTGTGTTCAACAATCACCATTTCTCTTTTATTTTAAGCCGTTATTTTCACATATGGTCATTTTGAGCATGAAGCCATGATATTTGCCAATAAAAGAGTAAATCAGGTTTTATTTTAGGCCGAAGCGGCCCACTACTTTAACTTTTCTCAAATCAACATTCCCAAACACTTTCTTTTTTCCTTTTCTTTTTTTGGGGTAAAACAACTAGCAATACCCTACCAAAAGTCTCTTGAAAGCTGAATCTGGAAGAAACTGCTCAGCTAACAAATATTTAATTCCCCACTAGTGCAATCTAGAATAATATTGTTGTTGTATAATTTTTCATATGCATTATGTGGTCATCTGTGTCATGGAGAATTTCTTTTTCATAACTATTTCTATTCAATGAAATGTCAAGCATAATTTCATAACAATTATAAAAAACTGATAAAATTATGATACAAGTGTAAGTTTATTATGAAGAGTATCTTGACGAGTCTTACCTTAGCAACCTCTTCCTAAGGCCAAATGCTCAATGAATCTGCAAGGATGAAAGGGTCTGTTGTGATTTCTAAAAGAATCTCTGCTCATATAGAATATATATATTTTCCTCACAGGGAAAATACAAGATAAAACAGGAGATCTTCTTATGTTAGAAAGTAAGGGGTGCTCAAAAACAAAATAAAAACAACAACAACAGAAAAACAATTATGGGGGATGTCAAAGAGATGCAGGAGTCCACTGAAAGAGATCTTAATGGCCAAAGCTGGAATAATTTGAGCAACAAAATAAATAACATAATATTAGTCTATAGCCCAAAGCATAAAATACATATCAATATGTCCATACTGATATAAGTAAACAATTGTATCAACAATAAGTAGGGAAGAATAGACAAATATTTAATGCAGAATGATTTCAAACAACATATGTAGACACTCTTCTTTAAAAGAGGTGGGGCATAGCTTCCACTTAAGTATGGGCTGAGCACAGCACCTTCCTTCCAAAAAGTATGGTATAAAAAGGGGGAAGATGAGCAAGTTTATAGCAGAATCCTGATAAACACTCCTGCAACAAAATGATCAATAGTGATTAGTTATGTTGATAGTACGTACTCTTTATATGGAACTTTACCTCCTTGATCTTTCTTCTGAAAACTCAGAATCCCAGCCGAATCTTGAAAAAAAATATCAGAAAAATATAAATTGAGGGGATTATACAAAATTCTTGACCAGAACTCTTCAAAAGTCTCAAGGAAATCAAAATCGAGGAATATCTGAGAAACTGTCATGGCCAAGAGTAGCCTAGAGACATGACGACTAAATATAATATGATCTCCTGAATGAGATCTGGGAACATATAAAGGATATTAGCTAAAAACTAAGAAAGTGTGAATAAAGTTGGACTTTATTTATTTTATCTATTTATTGTTTAGTTCAAAATAATAAATCAACATTGGTTCATTAATTGTGAGAAATGTAAGTACTAATGTAAGCTATTATCAATAGGAGAAGCTAGGTGTGGAGTATATGAAACTGTATTATCTTCATAATTTTTCTGTAAAACTAAAACCATTAAAAACTAAAAAGTTATTTAAAATGCAAACAATGAATTACATTTTTTTACTAATGAAATATTAGAGATTTGTTTATTTTACATCTTTATCAGCTTATGCCGTAGTCTTCTGGGATTTTACTTCTTTTGTCAAATAAGCTAACATTTAATAATAACTTACATTTTGGTACCAATCAGGTATGATTTATGACAGACTTTCTCCTATTTAACCTCATTTAATTTTTGTGGCAGCTTTCTTAGGCAGAGAGGCAGTTTTGTTTCCTGATGAGGAGGTAAATTTAAAGTTTTACTCAATTTATCCATGTCACAGAATTATTAAGAAGGGCCACAAAATGATTACATTGTGTAATGCTGAATGTGCTAATTATCCTGATTTGAGCATCACATATTGCACACAGATATTGATATTCAATGCTGTACTTCACAGATACATACAATCAGTTATGTCTCAGTAAAACAAAACAGAACAGAACAAACAAACAAAAAAAGCAGAGCTGAGTCTATATGCCAGCTCCTGTGACATTTTACCCAGCATCTCTTGGTATTCCCCTTAAAAAGAAAAAAAAAAAAAAGTACCATTGTAGCCTCTAAAACAATGCTGCTGATATACCTTCCTAAGTGACTTTCCCAATGTATAACTCTACTCTGTAGCAATAAGAACTGGGCAATTGATTATAGCTTTCCTTATACTTTCTCAGGAAATGAAGTAAAGCCAATGGGCTTCACAGTGAGAAACTTTGTTATTAAGCTCCCTACGTACCACTAGGCAGCATCTAAATGGAGAAGAATTTAACATTTGTGACAATTCAGTGGCTTTGTTTGTGATATATTGACAACAGCTGTAAATACACCGATGTCTTCATGAGTTTTGGAGTCAGTTTCTGTAACCTGATTTTAACAGACATCACTCTGTACCAACTCATGCACTAGTGTACATTTAACAGTACTAGTGAATAAAACACTGAAAAACTTTAACCCGCTGCACACATTATATTTCCCTCTGTCAAACTGCATTTGTATTTAATCTCTTAGAATCCATACTTTTCAGAAACCAGTACAATTAATTAATTCTAAAATACCAGTTTGTAAATAACTCGAGTGCAATATTCCTAGTTAAAGAAGAATTGATGGGCAGACACTAATTAATTCTGAGGAATTTGCACATACCTCAGCAGTCACTGACAGCTCTCACACCTATACCCACCATGTTTACTTAGTAGTTTTATGCTTTCGGTCACAGCGGTCACCTGGAAACTCATCAACAAGATTGCAGGATTTTGATCACCTGCCATCTTTGAGAGTCATGAAGATAGAATAAACCCCAAGTACTGTCCTCTTAACTGGGACTCTGTGAAATTCCATTGAATCAGGCTTAATCCCTTTTGTTCGTATGGTCATGAGAGCCTCAGAATCAGGGTTTGAGAGTAGTTTATAAATGATAAGAAACAGGAAAGCCAACATCCAGAAGGACTCAAAGAAAATGATCAACACAGTATCTGGCACAATTTGTAAAGCTAATGAATACTTGCTGAATGAATCAATGAGGAGATTAACAAATCACTCAGGTTACATTTGCCATCCTTTATCAAGTGGACAAAACACTCTTATTAATTAAAGACATCATAAATTCACTAGAACTAACAAGCGAAAATTAACAAAAGTCACATTGGTAGTACCTGAGGAAAAAAATATATTAGGAGATAAGGCAAATTTTTTTGACATGCAAACAAAAACTGATTTAGAGACTGTACTGTCCTGGAGAATCTTGAAACAACTATTACAAAAAGAAAGAGTTTTATTTGGAAGACTTTTATAAGAAGTGATATATGGCAAAGTATTTTTAGCAAGAAATCCTAATATTGATTTTGCTTAGCCAAACTTACTGGAAGGTAAATGCCAGGTCCTCCTGGCATAGGTATGGGTCAGAGATCTAAAATTACTGGACAATAAAGTTAGTGGCTGGCCACTGCTCTGTGTCAGGTCAATGGCTGGCAACAGTAGGAGGCATAGATCAAAGGGAAGCCACTGCCAGACCTATAGTTCAAGGACTAGAAGACAGGAGAGGTGAGTCAGGGATTGAAGCTATTAACTGAGAACCTTTGGCATCAGGTGTATGTTGGTGGATGGTCTGTAGCAATAGCAAAGTGAATTTCTTGAAAGGGTCTTCACACATGGCAATCAGTAGAAAGGAAGCAAGCAGTTTGACAGCTGCTGGACTCACAGTTGGCTGACTGGCAGCTGGTAGGTTTACTCTAGTTCTCTCGGCAGTGGTCTAGGAGCTAGACTGACAACTGCTCAGTAAGCAGAGAGCACCTCTTCAGCTCACTCTTCCAGAGCAGAGAGCAACAGGTAGGGGAAAGAAATGTGGCAATAACTCACCAAAGAGCAAGAGCTATCATTTCCAGAGCAGCAGCTGCAGAAAGACATGACGTTAACAGAGTGAGCTTCAGAAGAGTTATACCGACACTTTCTCAAATTTGACTTTGTCAAATGTGATTGTCATCTCCTAGGCAAATTTCCTATATATCTTCACAGCTTTCTGGCAGTATCATATACATACTCACTTCTGTCTTGCTGAGATTCTTTTATCTGACAGCATTCCAAAAATAGTTGTTCAGAAGCCAATGAAAGTGCCCTCCAATATTCTAATTAAGTTTTACTCATATTTTTCAAAGACTCCTGCACCAGCTTTTAACACTCATTCTTCTTATTATGTCCAGGAAAGAGACAGTGTCATAACTAGCTAAAATGGAATTCCTTCTCTAGGATGTGGTGCTAGGGAGAGGGAGAACATGTGTTCTTCTCCACAAGTGGTGGATACAACACACCAAAGAATACGCTACTGGGCTCACAAAGCAAGGATGGCTCTTCATCCAGGAAGTTTTCACAATTCTGTTTATCAGAAAAAAGAGAACAATGTACACATGTGCTAAGCTTTTTATAAACTAAATTCTTCCAAATCAAATATTATTATTTATTCTAAGACTATATTCAGATTATACCTCCATGTAAATCCCTCCATTTAAAAATATACTAGCACGTGAAATTCAAGTTAATTGGAACACTTCCTGAGGTAAGGATTCCAAAGTCCTGAGAGACTCCACAAATGTTTTCATAGACCCCTATGAACACCATATTTACTAGAAATTTACTAGAAATTGTTTGGAAGCTGCTTTTCTTTCTGCCTTGTTCCTATTTAGTTTATTTATTTTGTTTGAAAAAAATCTAAATGACTCAAATCAAAACATATTTTTAAAGGCTTTTGATACGTGATTCCAAATCTTCACTTCTACCACAGTGTATGTATCTGGCTCACCGTGCATGTACCAATTCCTCAATACCATTGGGTATTGCTACCATTATTTATTTTTGACAATTTGATATGGAAAATGGTATCTTATTATTCACTTAATGAGCATTTATTAGATGACTAGTGAGGTGATCTATTTTGACATATTTTTACTGATTGTTTAACTTTCTAGTTTTTGTATCTTGTCAATTTTAACATCACTAGTTAAACATATATTTTATAAAAGGAGATGACTTTCTGAGAAACCAGAAGAAATGAACATTTCTAGAAAGAGTAGTTTAAATTATTTATTGCTAAGCCAAAGTTCACTTTGAAGATGTCATGAGTTAGAAAAAATTAAAGCACATTTCTAGACCTACTACTTAGAGACTCATCATTTTCAGAGATTTGTAACTGAACCCAGGAATCTGTAGATGCCTCTACAAAGCCTGGTTAGAGGTTCACTGGACAAAAATCCCTCAGGCATCCACCAATTCTCAAAGTCTCTGATTAGCTGTGCCTATGGAGAATAAAAACAAACCCATTACATTCTGGAAGGCTTTATGATGGAAACTCTTTTCCATTTAAACTTGGTGAAAAATTTCATGCTACTTTCTGAAAATATTTTCTTTTCTAGAAAATCACTCTACACCATTTGATGGAGAGGTTATAAAATAACACATTGGATTAAATTTGATAGAGTTCTGCTTCCGGATGTCAAAGCATTAACATGGTAGTATTTGTAAACTGTTAATAGATGTAGAAGAATCAGGAAAATGGGTATTTGTGCAAGTGAACTGTGGACATTACCTAGAATAATGCTTAATACATAACAGCAATTCAAAAATATTTGTTGAATAAGTAATGCTGAATGAATGTGTTTAAAAATGCAGTTTTAAACAAAGAGATTAAGTTGTGTTTCGCCAACATAGTTTCAGACTCTACTCCTGAGCATTTTTTTTTCCTTCAAGCCTTCTCTCTCCCTGTCTTTCTTTTTCTTCTTATTTTTCACCCTCTCTACATACTACTGGAAAGGAAATAGAAATGTTCTGTTTTACTGCACTATTTTAATCTAATAGTAAATAGAATAATGGAGAGTAGGTTTCTATATAAGAAACAAGATGCCAACTATACTTTAAAATATAGCAGTCTTTTCACCCTACAGTTGGGAAAGTTCTGTAATCAATTCATAAATTTGTATTATAGATATATCTTGTGGGCCATCATTACCTCCAGAGATGCAACTCATGCCGACTTGACAATACCAGATATTTATCAGCCAATAAGAATTTCATAAGGAAAATGGAAAATGCTCTTCTGTCTGAATGGAGAATGAAGGCTCATCAATAAAGCTGCTGTTAGAGCAAGCAGGAACAGGCAATGTGTAACGTGTGGGCTGCATAACATCACCTTGTGTGCTCTTTTTTCCCCCATTGTTTAGTTAGATCTGACAGTGGCCTGTTTATATTTTGAGCCAGAGATGGTTTGTACTTGCGTATTGAATTAAGAGAAATAGAAAAGTGGAGAGAAGCTTTTTTCCCCCATTGTTTAGTTAGATCTGACAGTGGCCTGTTTATATTTTGAGCCAGAGATTGTTTGTACTTGCGTATTGAATTAAGAGAAATAGAAAAGTGGAGAGAAAGAAATACTAGTTTTTTTGAGTTCTCTCAATTTGCCTCTGAAACCATTGGCCTTAAGTGCTAGACAAGGCTAAATTGCTCCTCTGAAGGTTGTACGCAGAATTTTTTATTAAGTAAATTTTATTTCTTCAGGTCATGGAAACAAAATAATTTTTTTAACATTTTCTATAAAGCTCAGGTTTGAGTTTAGAAGAAAACCTAGCATGCAGTTGATTCTACTCACTGGAGATGCAAATAGTCAATAATAAAATTTATTATTATTAATTTTTTTTTAGAGAATAGTAATGTCTTTTGACTTTGGATCAGAAAATAAGATAATGATAGAGAAAATATAAAGCTAAAACAGCTGTTATTCAGCACTCATTATATGTTAGGAAACTACAAGTTGATTTTCATAGTCAGCATATTAGAGTCAAACAGTCATAAGTGATGACAAGTACTTGCGCATAAGGCAGGATGAGCTCCCATAGTTGAATTTTCTATTGCTCTGAAACATTATGCAAGCCTATTTTCTAGAATTATTTGAATGTGAATGCTTCTGCTTAAAAGGGGGTATGTTATATTTTGCTAAACAATTTTACATAATGTTACAATACAGCTGGTTAGCATAACTGTAATACAGAGCACACAACACGATGTATTCACTTGGGTGATGTAAGCAAGATGGCTGACTAGAGACTCAGGATGGCTGCTTGTCTCTCCCACAAATATAGACAAAACTATGAAAGAACGAGTACATTTGGAAAAAGTAACAAGAGGAGAGCACTGGAGCACTTCAAAGAAGTAGCGGAAATCCTGGTGAGCACAGACACTCAGGATGGCCACATAGGAAATGAAAGAAAACCGCCAACTTCCACCACCCCTTCCCTCTGGCGAGATCACCTGGGAAGCAGGAGGAACTTATCCCTGCAGGGAAAATGTGAGTGAAATGACCCCAGTATCACCCATCAACACCTTGGACACCTACAGTTCTCAACTCTGGGGACTCCTGCAATCTTCATAGTCACTAAATCTAGCTTATAAAGCTGCCTGAAGTCCACACAGTTGTGTTTCCCTCAGGGGAGCTGACACTGTCCCACCCTCTGTGGCCCATGCACCCTCTTTGCTGTGCCATATTGGAACTGAAGCTACTTCTGTATTGTCTTCCTGCAGGGGTGGGTGGCAACCTTTCATCCCAGAGGCTAAGTCACTATTGAACCATCCCTGCCTGGGGGCCCAGTATCTCCAAGCTGAGCTGTGAGCAGCTGTTACAGCCTATCCTGGGAGGCTAAGTGTCAGTGGAGCCACTCCACCCACCCCTCCCAGTTGTGACTTTGCCCTTTCCCCTCAGGCTGGAGCCAAAGCTACATATTCCAGTGGGGAGTCTCCAACTATTTCTCCCGTCCTGGCTGCACACCACCTCATCAGGCCTGAGCTGAAGCAGTGCACTACCCAGTGGGAAACTGGTGCTTTGCCCAAGAAGTTACTTGGCCAACCTGAGCAGCTATGCATCCCAGGGCTGAGCTGGTGTAGTAACCATATGTCCCAGGGAAACAGTAATGGCTGAGCTAAGATGTCCTGCCCTACTAGGCCAAATAACTCTAGTACTTTGCTTCTCCGAAGAAGGAGACCTGAAGCTAGCCCCTGGAGACAGAGCTGCTGGAACACCCCTTTGCTAGAGGAATGGAGTCAGCAATGTGCTTCTCCCTGTCAAACAGATCCCAAATGATGTCTGTGCCCTGCCATTCTGGACACTTGCTGCCATTGTATCTGGCTTTACAGAGACAGGGATATTGCCAAGTATCACCATCCCAGGGTCTAGAGAGACTACTACATGGTGCCTCACCCCCTAGGAATTGAATGATCAATAAGCCCTATTTGTGCTGGTTCCCAAATTGCAGCTATATCTTGCTCCCCAGGCCAAAACTTCCAGAGAAGAACTCCCTTCTCCCTCTGTTGGGTCCATCCTGTGCCCTCCAGGGTCAGAGTTAAAGCCACAATACAGCACCAGGCCAAAGCTGCCTCAGAGTCACAGATTCTGGTTCTGTGTGCACTCTACATTCAATGCTGTCACAGACAGTCAATCTGCACCCCAAGACCTAGGGGTCACAATAGGTTTATGAGACCTAAGCCTAAGACCCTGGCTCCACAGCTACTGTGAGAAACTGAATGTGGAACCCATCTCCACTGTAGCTGCTTGTAAGTATGTTAAGCCTTACAGCAAGAGAGATTCCCTCAGAAAAGTATCCCCACTGAGGAGGAAACAAAACTAGAAGGACCCCAAAAGCCTTTGAAACCTAGAAACTTAACAATCTATGCTGTTGCTGCCATAAACTTCTATGACCTAGGCCGCTGAAGAACCCATATTTATTGGTGACATTGACCGCAGCTGAAGAAACTGCTCAAAGATGATATCACTACATATTCATGGAACCAACCAGAATCAGCACACCCTTTTCAACCGGAACACTAAGATCAATATTCAGGTGAAACACTCTCTCTATGAAGCCACTCTGTAAAGTTTGGAAGAAGCAATTGTTTTACCAGATGCACAGACATCAATGTAGAAACACAAGAAACATGACAAAGCAAAGAAAGATGACACCACCAAAGGAACATAATAACATTCCAGTGACAGACTCCAAAGAAAAGGAAATCAGTGAACTAACGGAAAAGGATTTCAAAATAATAATCTTAAGAGAACTCAACAAGACACAAGACTATGCTTTGCAAAAAAATTAGGAAAACAGTTCATGACATAAATGAGAAATTTAATGAAGATATAGATATCATAACAAATAAAAAGCCTGCAGCTAAAAAAGTAATTAATAAAATAAATAATATATTAGAGAGCTTCAACAGTATACTACAGCTAGCAGAAGAAAGAACCTCTGAACTGGAAATAGGTCTTTGAATTAATCCAGGCAGATAAAAGAAAGATATGAGAATAATAAAAGTGAAGAAAGCTTACAGAAAATATGAGACACCATTAAGTGAACAAATATTTGCATTATGGGAGTTTCAGAAGGAGAAGTGATGGGAAAAACTGTATAAAGCCTGTTTAATGAAATTATAGGTGAAAAATTTCCAAGTCTTGGGGGAGACATGTACATACAGATCTAGGAATCTCAAAGGTCCCCAAATAGATTCAACCCCAAAACCTCTCTGAGACACATAATAGTCAAACTGTCAAAAGTCAGAGAAGAAAGAATTCCAAAAACAGCCATAGAAAGGGGTCAGGTAACATATAAAGGAATCTCTATTAGATTAACAGCATATTTATCATGAAAAGTCTTCCATGCCAGTACAGAATGAGATGATATATTCAAAGTGCTGAAAGAAAAAGAAAATTATCAGCCAATAATATTATACCCAGAAAAGCTATTCTTCAGAAATAAAAGAGAAATAAAGTCTTTTACAGAAAAACAAAAGCCTAGATATTTATTACCACTAGACTGGCCTTGGACGAAATGCTCAAGGGAGTCCTAAATCTGTAAGAAAAAGGATGATAACTACTGTCATGAAAACTCATAAAAAGATAAAACTCACTGGCAAAGCAGATATGAATGGGAAAGAGAAAACAATAAAATTTCATCTCTACAGAAAACCACCACCAAACTGCAATGAGAAAAGACTCAAATAAAATTAGAAACAAAAAAAGAGACATTACTAATGACACCACAGAAATTCAAAGGATCATTAGAGATTATTATTAAAAAACTGTACACCAACAAATTGAAAACCTAAAGGAAATAAATAAATTCCTGGACACATATAATTCCTCAAGATTTAACCAAGAAGAAATAAAAAACCTGAATGAACCAATTACAAGTAATGATATTGAACCAGTAATAAAAAGTCTCACATAAAAATGTCATGGACCTGATGGCTTCACTACTGAACTCTACTAAATATTTAAAAAAGAATTAATACCAACATTTTTGCAAATTATTCCAGAAAATGGAAGAGGGAATTCTTCCAAACTCTTTCTATGAGGTCAGCATTATCCTGACAACAAAATCAGACAAGAACAAAACAAACAAAAAAATTATAGGCCAATATTCCTAGTGAACACAGATGCAAAAATTCTCCACATAACACTAGCAAATCAAATCCAGCAACACATTAGAAAGATCATTCACTATTATCAAGTGGGATTTGTCTCAGGGATGCAAGGATGGTTCATTATAAGCAAATCAATAAACATGATACATCACATCAACAAAGTGAAGGATGCAAGGATGGTTCATTATAAGCAAATCAATAAACATGATACATCACATCAACAAAGTGATGTGATGTGATAAAAAAAATGATCATCTCAACTGATGAAGAAAAATCATTTAATAAAATTTGACATTGCTTCATGATAAAAAGTCATAACAAATTAAATATAGAAGAAAAATACCTCAACACAATAAAGGCCATATATGACAAATCCACAGCTAATATCATGCTGAATGGGCAAAAGCTGAATTATTTACTATGAGAACTAGAACAAAATAAGGATGCCTACTCTCCCCACTTTTATTTAATGCAGTACAGGAAATCTTAGCCAGAGCAATTAGGTAAAAAAATAAAATAAAGTGCATCCAAATCATAAAGAAGAAGTCAAATTGTCTCTGTTTGCAAATGACATAATTGCATATACTGAAAATCCTAAAAGTTCCACCAAAAACTCTTAGAACTAATAAATGAATTCAGTAAAGTTGCAGAATACAATGTCAACATACAAAAATTGGTAGAATTTCTATACAGCAACAACTATCTAGCTGAAAAAGAAATCAAGTGAACAATCTCATTTACAATGCTGCAAAGTAAGTAAAATACTTAGGAATTAATTTAATGAAGGAGTTGAAAGATATCTATAAAGAAAAGTACAAAACACTGCTGAAAGAAATTGAAGAAGATACACACAAAAATTAAACAAAATCTCATATTCATGAATTGGAAAACTTAATATAATGAAAATGACCTACTGTCAAGAGCAATCCTAAAATTTTTTTTTCCCAACGAGAACATTGGAGATGCAAACATCCTCAATAAAATATTAGCGAACAGAATACAACAACACATATGTAAAATTATTCATCACGATCAAGTGGGATTCATCCCAGGGATGCAAGGGTGGTTCAACATACGCAAATCAATAAATGTGATCCACCATATTAATAAAATCAAACACAAGGACCATATGATCATCTCCATTGATGGTGAAAAAGCATTTGATAAAATTCAACAATCATTCATGACGAAGACCCTCTATAAGTTAGGTATAGACGGAAAGTATCTCAACATAATTAAAGCCATATATGATAAACCCACCGCAATCCTAAAATTTGTGTGGAATACAAAAAGCCCTGAATAGCCAAAGCAATCTAGAGCAAACAGAACAAAGCTAGAGGCTTCATACTACCTTCAAAATATACTGCAAAACTATAGTAACCAAAACAGTGTGGTATTGGCATAACAACAACAAAATAAACATAAACCAATGGAATGTAACAGAGGACTCAGATATAATGCAATGTATTTACAGCCCACTGATTTTTGATGAATGCGCCAAGAATATTCACTGAGGAAAGGGAAGTTCCTTTAACAAATCTGGCTGGGAAAACTGGATATTCATGTACATAAGAATGAAACTAGAGTCCTATGTCTCCCCATATAGAAAAGTCAACTTAAAATGCATTAAATATTTAAATTTAAGACCTGAAATTATGAAACTAAAAGAAGAAAACATAAGGAAATGCTTCAGGACATTGGGCTGGGCAAAGGCTATGAGGAGGACCTCACAAAAATAAACAAAAGCAGAAATAGACAAGTGGGATTATATCAATCTACAAAGCTTCTGAACAGCAAGAGAAGCAATCAACAGAGTGAAGAGACAACCTACACAATGGGGGAAAAGTTTTGCAAACTACGTGTCTGACAAAGGATTAATATCTAGAATATACAAGTAAAAACAAAACAAAACACACACAACAATAACAACAAAAAACCCAAGTAATCAGATTTAAAAATGGGCAATGATCTGAATAGATATTTCTCAAAAAAAGACATATAAGTAGCCAATAGGTGAATGAAAAAAATGCTCGCCATCACTAATCATCAGAGAAGTGCAAATAAAAACCACAATAAAATATCATCTCACTCCAGTTAGAATGGCTATTATGAAAAAGACAGAAAATAACAAATGCCAGGGAGGATGTGGAGAAAAGTTAATTCTTAAACACTGTTGGTGGAAATGTAAATTAGTACAGCCATTATGGAAAACCACATGGAGGTTTCTCAAAAAACTAAAAATAGAATGGCCCAGTTATCCATCAATCCTACTACTGGCTATATATTCAAATGAAAATAAATCAGTATACGAAAGAGATATTTATACTCCCATGTTTATTTCAGCACTATTCACAATAGCCAATATATGAAATCAACCTATGTGCTCATAAACAGATGAATGGATAAAGAAAATGCAGATTATGTGTGTGTACATATATAAAAACATATAAATGGAATATGAGAATACTTCAAAAAGTTTATAGAAAGATTCATATTATCTTTTAATACTATTTTGCCATAAACTTTTTGAAGTACTCTTGTATAATTAACAACAATCTATTGTACACTTTCAATTATCTAGAAGAGAGGGTTTTGAATGTTTCCAACACAGAAATGATAAATGTTTGAGGTAATAATAGTAACAATAAAAAATGATCAGTGGTTGCAAAGGTTTCAGGGCAGGCAGGAGGGAGGGAGGGATTAAATGGTGGAGCAGAGATGATTTTTAAGGCATTGAAACTATTCTGTATGATACTGTAATGGTGAATACATGACACTGTGCATTTGACAAAACCTATAGAACTATACAATGAAAAGAGGGAACCCTACTATAAAATTTAATTAATAATAATTTATCAATATTGGTTCATATTTGTAATAAACATACCACACTAATGTAAAATGTATAATGATAGAAGAAATGCGCGTGTTTGTGTGTGTGTGTGTGTGTGCACGCATGCATGTTGGGTAGTATATGGGAACTCTGTGTGTGTGTGTGTGTGTGTGTGTGTAGAGAAGGGGATATGTGAATTGTCTGTACTTTCTGCTAAATTTTCTGTAAACCAAAGACTGCTATAAAAATAAAGTCAATTACAAAAAGAGAAAATAAAATAAAATAATGTATTCAATATTTTATTAGTTCACAGGTATAATTTTAAAAGTTTGACACTTTATTGTGTGTTTTGCAATGAAGCATTAAATAATGATATGCTGTTTATTATTAACATCACATTTAGATGAACTTAGCATGGGGTTAGGGAATGTACTAAGTAGGGTAAAATATATTTTTGAGGGACCACTGAGTTCAATAACCTAATGATTAGATTAAATTACTCAAGAAAGTAGGTTTAGATTAGTTTTCTCATACTGAAAATTTACACTATTTGATTGAAAGATCTATATATCAAATGCCCAATTACAGCACTGTTTCTCTGAATTCAAGTGAGGGACCTTTATCAGAATGATGTGTTTGACACTTTACTATCTGTGCAAAAGGGCCATTCCTTAGTCCACCTTTGCTGGGATATGAACTCTGAAGTCTTTTTTGTTGTTGTTAATTTACCCTACAACCTCTCACTTGTAGCATTTTCTATGTATGGCATATTACATAGGTGCCTTGTGTGCAGTAAATTGCCTCCTCATGACATCCTGGAAGCCCAGATGTCATATAAAGGGCACTTACCAACTTGGAAAAGGTCACTATCTTCTATGATGTAAAGTAACTGGACTATGCATGGGACATGGATTCTTCCTTTAATCAACAGGGTTTTTCCTCATTGATTCTATTTATCAAGGTAATTGCTAGATATTATTTATTCCTCAGAGTATAAATAATCTCATGTTATATTTTTAAAGTAAGACTTTAGTTTCATTACTAAACATTTCTCAGTACAAATTAAATTAATAGGAGATGAGAACAATCTGCTTTTGTTTCAGCATACAACCCAAACTTCGAAATCTGCATTTACAATAAAAAAATAGAAAAATGATAATTGAGAAAATGTTAGCAATAATTAATATTCATTAATAACATATATAATACACTTATTTGATCAAGAGAATACATTAAAATATGCAAAGCAATTTCCTATACAACAAAAAGTAATAAAATTGGTAAAAAAAGATCAGAATTATCCAAATAATTTGAGAGGAGAAAAGTGTTTGAACCTTAAATGAGGTCAAACAAATATTTAAGCACTACATTTGTTAATATGTCAGAAAAGCTACAGAATTAAAAATGTTTTACTTTATATATTATTTTTAAAGTTTACAATCAGGGTTACTCTGACATCTCAATAAACATTTTGGTGATTGCCTAATTTTCAAGGAGTGAGCAAGCTATTTGCAAGGTATTGGTTCCGTAGTTTTGTGTTGAAAGCTAATAAACATGATACTCAAATCTGGAAAGTTCTAGGTACTAAAAGGAAAAAATAACTACACTTTCTTACTTGGCTATGAAGGACACTTTCATATGTCATTCCTATGATCTCAAACTGTTTAAGAATTCACACCATTTGCATTTCCCAGATGCTGAGTGATGTTGAGCATTTTGTCATTTCTATTGGCCTTTCATATATCTTCCTTTGAGAAATGCCTATTCAGCTCCTTTGCCCATTTTTTAATTGGGTTACTTATTTATTTTTTACTGTT
Source organism: Galeopterus variegatus (assembly GCF_000696425.1). Lineage (NCBI taxonomy): Eukaryota > Metazoa > Chordata > Mammalia > Dermoptera > Cynocephalidae > Galeopterus > Galeopterus variegatus. The sequence goes on from NW_007727264.1 coordinate 304,017, forward strand.
AAGTTTTTTGAGTTCCTTGTATGTTCTGTAAAGTGCTTTGGAGGTTCCTCAAACAACTACAGATAGAACTTCCATATGATCCAGCAATCCCACTGCTGGGTATATATACCCAAAGGAATGAAAGTCTTCATGTCAAAGGGACACCTGTACTCCCACATTTATTGCAGCTTTATCTTCAATAGCCAAGCGTTGTAATCAACCTAAATGGCCATCATCAGACTAATGGGTAAGGAAAATGTGGTATATTTATGCAATGGAATACTCCTCTGCCATAGGAAAGAATAAAACACTGCCATTCACAGCAACGTGGATGAACTAGGAGAAAATAAGGTTAAGTAAAATAAGCTAGGCACAGAAAGAGAAATACCACATGTCCTCACTTATATATGGGAGCTAACATTAAACAAACAAACAAACAAACAAACAAACTAATTTTAAAAAAGAAAGAAAGAGATACAGCACTCACCATAATACATTGAACTTTTTAAGAGAAGAGAACAGAACTGAGGCTGCCAGGTGTGGGAAAGGGGAAGAGGGAGGGGGAAAGGAAGGAATTGGTAAAGGGCCAGGAACATCGATTATATTGTATAATGATGAGTATACTAGTTATCCTTATTTGAACATCATAAATGAATAAATAAAAATGTGAAAACAATAAAACACAGGAAAACAACAACAAAAACAACAAAATTTGTAACATGGAATAATTCTTAAAATCTGATGAATCTACTTGTAGTATACCCTAATTGTCAACATTGAACATCATAAATGAATAAATAAAAATGTGAAAACAATAAAACACAGGAAAACAACAACAAAATTTGTAACATGGAATAATTCTTAAAATCTGATGAATCTACTTGTAGTATACCCTAATTGTCAACATTGAAAACAACAGTGACAGAAAATACTCATGTTGGATCAATGTTGTTGTTGCCCAACTTGCTTTATTAGAAATTGCTTCTGCCCTAAGTACATTCAGCCTCAGTACTTTTGCGCATTTTTTTTTTTTTGGCTAATTATCAAGGGCATACAAAAACCACTCATTAAATGTTAAAATAAAAAAGAAAAGAATAATAAAAACGAATAAAAGAAAAAATAATTTCACACATTATACATTCTATTGGTAGGACCTATCTGAAAGTTTAAACTCTTGTTTGTATTTTTATTCAGATGATGAAATAAATGCATAAGTAGGAGTAAACAAATGTGGTTAAAACATTTGAAAGAGAATATTTTGCCTATCCCTGTATGGCTGCTGACATGTTACATATAGAAAAAAGAAAAAAAAATTCCTGCACTAGTTCTCCTGCTCCTCTTCCTCAGAAGCATTTGCCTTACAAAATCGTCTTAGTTCAGAGCATAGAGTGACTCCAACGAGACATCAGGTGAATGACTGGTTAACAAATACTAAAAATTATAACGGCAAGTTCTTTTTAAACATTATCTTGTGAGAGAATCAACTTTTTAATGTAATATGGACTCTTTTGAGTCTTAGAGTCTTATTGTCTCAGCAAGATGCTATAATTCATATTAAGAGTAGGTGAAATATTCATCTCTAATAGGAGTCCCAACTGGCTCAATTTATTCTAATTTGGGAAAACAACCAGTGCCTGCTAAACTCATTGTAGACATATCTGATAGAGCTGACTCTGTTGTTGGCAAGGTGATCTGATGATGTATTCAATACGTTGCAAATTCTCTGATATTGGTCTCTTCTCTCTACGCTTTGGCCAGCTGCCAAAAGTCTCTTTTTCTTCTGCATACTGCCCAAGTGCCTACCTTTGATCTTGTTCTCCATGCCAAAAATACACTTTCCTCAGGCGATCTCAGGATGCTCTACTTCTAAACCTTCTAGATATGATTCAAATACCATTTTTTAAGGACAAAATACCCTTGACCCTGCTAAAAGTAGCCATCTTCCCCTGTTTATATCATTGTTTTCTCCTTTATACCACTTTATACACTCAGATTATCTTATCTCTTTATCAATACTTGCCACTTATTTTTGTCACTCTTTCAGATTGAGTTATTACTGTATTCCCAACACCCAGAAGAGAGCTTTGCCCACAATAGAAATGACTTATTATTTACTAAACAAATTTACATCCTGAAATAACTTCAAGGACACAAATATATTTATCAAATGATGCAATGAAGTACTGGCTGAGTTATCAATCCAAAACTTTCATGATTCTTATACTTCTCTTAACCATTTCAGGGAACATAGCTCAAAAACAAAACATTTCAGTCCTCGTACCACTGCATATATTTTAAATAGTCAGTCCACTCTCTTCTGGCATGCATGATTTCTTAGATGAATTCCATTGTAATTCTTATCCTGGCTGCTCTATAGATTTCTATGTTTCTTCTCTGACTTTTTTTCCTTCTTCAATATTTTACTTTGTCTTTGTTTCTCTGCAGTTTGAATGTCATATGCCTAGGTACAATGCTCTTTTTTGTTTTGTTTTGTTTTCATTTTTGTATTTCAGTCCTACTTGGTGTTCTCTGAGCTTCCTAAATTTGTGGTTTGGTGTTTATCCCTAAATTTTGAAAGTTCTCAGCTATTATAACTTCGATTATTTCTTCTTCTCCTTTGTATCTTTCTTCTTCTTTCAGTATTCCAACTAAGAATATGTTACATCTTTTGAAATTGTCCCACACTTCTTGGATGCTTGGATGTCCTGTTTATGTTTTGTTTTGTTTTTTCGTTCTTGATTTCTCTTCATATTTTAGTTCGGGATGTTTCAACTGATTTATCTTTAAGCTCACTGCTTTTTTCCTTGGTCATGCTTAGTATACTAAGGAGACCATCAAAGGAATTCTTCATTTCTGTTGCAATGTATTTGATTTGTACCATTTTTAAATTCTTTCTTCAAACATCTATCTCTCTGCTTACATTGCTTCTCTGTAGTTTCTGTCTTTTTTTTTTGTTATGCTGTCTCTTTTTTCCATTAGAGAGAGCTGTGACTATTTAATCAACATTATTTTAAATTCTCTCTGATAATTTCAAAGTCTATCTCATATTTGAGACTGATTTTGATGCTTACTTTTTCTCTGAATACTATGTTTTTATTGGGTTTTGGTTTGCCTTTTAATTTTTTTTTGTTGTTGTTGTTGAAAATCAGCCAGGTTATATCGGGTAGTAGTAACTGAGATAAATAGGCATTTAGTATTAGATTTGAAGCAAATTTGGTTGGGATTTGGGCTGTGTTTAATATTTGCTGCAGCTGTAGTTGCCAAAGGCTTCAAATTTCTCTAGTATTGTCTTTGTCTCCCCTCTTGTATTTTGGCTTTCCTAAGTCCTACTTTCTAGAGAGAATCTGCAAAACATAGTTCTTTCATCTATTATTTACTGTTATACTGGAGCGTGTTGGTGTGGTGGTAAGGTGGGAGATAGGAGAAGCATTCTATAATCTTAAAATTACACCTCACTCTTTTAGAGGGACTCTGACCCTGAGCTGTTGTGACCTTTTAAGTATTTCTTAGTCTGCTTTTCTTAGGTGAGCCAGGAAAGCTAGTGGAGTCTGGAGAAGGAGAAATGCCTGTTACTCAGGTTGTACAAGGTTCTGGTAAAGTCTTTTCTCCTAGAGAGTGAGGATTTTTTATGAAGCAGGTCCTGGATATGCTTCTCTAGGATTACTCCTCCTCTTTCATTGACAGGGCCATGCGGATGGATTCATTGGCTCTTTATCATGAGAATGTGGTAAGGCTTTTGGAGGTAAAATGAAAGAAGTGTGGGGAATCCTTAAGACTCTGGTCCCCGGGAGGTTCTCATGTTCATGCCAGCCCACACTCAGCCTCCAGCAATATCTCAAAATTACGATTTAAGTGTTTCTGCTAGGTTATGGATTCAGCAGCTTTGGCTCCAGGAAAGCAGACTTCAGCTGTGACTCTCTGGATTTACCTGTCTCTTCAAATTTTGGAATGGGTCCAGGAAATGTCATGTTCATATTGTCCATTGAAATTGTTGTAAACCAGGAGTGATGACTTCTAAGCTCCTTACATGTTGGGGCTGAAACTGAAAGTCCATACATTCTTAATACTCACCCTCTATGGCTTCACCTTCTCCAATTTCTAGAAAATTTTCTAAGCCAAAAAAAAAAGTCTCAGTGGAAAATGAAGAAACCAATGTTCATATTGGGAAGTGACTATTCAAAGTTAAGTTTAGAGAAAAGACTCAGGTTTCAAATTCTATCCTCAATCCATTTTGAGAAAAAAAAAAAAAAAGGAAGATGATCCTGTATTTCCCTCTTTCATATTTGGTATGTAAAGCCTGATTTTGAAGTTCAGGGAAAATAGTAATGCTTCATAAAACATTATTATAGAGACATAACATACTTTCTTGATTATGGTTCATGTAGGAAGGCCAATGTATTATTCTATCTCGCAGTATGACATAAGGAAGTCAGTTCATATGACAGCCAATTTGAAGATGACTACATCCAGAAGGTTAATTACAAGGAATGTATTGTTATTTGGATATTAATATAGAATATTTAATCTGGAAAAAGAAGCATAAAGATCTATCTTCCACTTATTTTAACAATAAGAAATATACCTATGAAACCAGAAGACAATAAATATCAGCTAATATATTGACCTGTAATTAATTGGCTCAATTATATTATAATTATAATGTAATTTTCTGGAGCAACATGGGCTATGAGAAAACTTGGAAATAAATCCAAAACCAGGAATTTACACTCTGTATGATCTTGTCTAAATTAGAAACTACATTATTACTACCTTGCCAGATATTAAAATAATTAAAATAATTAAATAAGTAAGCTAATTTTTCCAATCTAACCATCTCACACTGTACACAACTATAGAAAATCAACTTTGTGCCCCACATGTATGCATAATAAACTATCTTTAAAAAAAATAATGAAATCTGATACATAGCTAGCAATACAAAATTATCACATTTATATTAATGTATAAATATCAGCAGGTTCTATTTAGGCATGGGATGTTTGATAAAGAATTTCTCTTAAATTTCAGCTCTTATAATTTGGACCTATAGAGAGATAAGAAGTGAACACTTGTTTCTATCCAGCCTCAAGAAATCCAACCTAAAATGCAACCCCAAAGGAAAAAAATGTGGAATTTGTCATCGTTACCACCCCAAACACCCCTGTCCCTAACTTCCACAACCACCAGATCAAAATTTAATTTACTTCAATACAAATCAATAAACATTTCCAGTGAGCCTAATCATGTACTGTCACAAAAGCAGACTTCAAAGAGCTTAAGTCTACAAAAAAGTTCATAAATACAAATAAAACAATAAAAAATGAAGCATGATACTGATGTAGGGATAGATAGTCAATAGAACAGAAAAAAAGTCTAGAAATAGACCCACCCATATAAAAATACTAGATTTATGAAAAAAAGGAGACACTAAACTGTAATGAAATAGGAAAAGGTGAGTCTTTTTACTAGAAGGTGCTGGTTCAACAGGAATTTTGGCTCCTACCTCACACCACACACCACACACACACACACACACACACACACACACACACACACACACACACACCAGTTTTACATTGCTGATATATTTAAATGTTGAAGATAAAACAAAAGTTCCTAAAGTTAACATCTTCATTAATTTGGGGTAAACAAAAATTTCTTAAAATGGACTTAAAAATGCTAATCATAAATAAAAGATTGTTAAATTAGACCAACTTAAAATAAGGAACTCTTTTTTTGGGGGGGGGGCAGTTGGCCAGTATAGGGATTTGAACCCTGTGACCTCAGTGTTACCAGCACCATACTCTCCCAAATGAACCACTGGAATTTCTGGTAATCTAAATATACCATTAAGAGAGTGAAAAGGTAGACAATGGTGTGAAAGGTGATATCCAAAACAAATATAACCAACAAATAATTAATGTCTATAAATAAAAGATTGTTAAATTAGACCAACTTAAAATAAGGAACTCTTTTTTTGGGGGGGGGGGGCAGTTGGCCAGTATAGGGATTTGAACCCTGTGACCTCAGTGTTACCAGCACCATACTCTCCCAAATGAACCACAGGAATTTCTGGTAATCTAAATGTACCATTAAGAGAGTGAAAAGGTAGACAATGGTGTGAAAGGTGATATCCAAAACAAATATAACCAACAAATAATTAATGTCTGCACCACATAAAGAACTCTCTAAGTCCTAAATACATACAAATCGATTAAAAATATGGAGAAAGTATATGAACGGGTACTTTACAACAAAGCATATTCAAATGGCCAAAAAACATTAAAAATGTGTTCAATCCAACGAATCATCAGGCCAATTCAAAAGAAAATCAACTAAATGCTCGCTAGAATGACTAAGCTAAACTAACTGGCAACTGCAAGTATAGGTGAGGCTGTAAAATGATCAGAATTCTAATAGCCTGATAGTAGGAGTCAATACTGGTATTGACTAGTATTAGCCAGTCATAACTTTGTTATGTTGTAGAATAAGGCTGAAGATGAAAAAAAAAATCACAAACATAGTATTTAGTAAAAGAAACCATATAGAAATGAGTAGATACTATCTAATTTCATTAAAAATTTTAAGAACAGGCAAAACTAATACATGGCTTACAAGTCAGAACAATGGCTACATCTGTGGAGTAATGGTTTGTTTACAAATTAGCCTATGTTATACTCCCACGGAAGTCTCATTTTAAAGTGATGTTAAAAATAAACGGTTGAACAAGATCAACAATAAATGTATGTCTGAGATAAAAGGCAGGCTGAATCAAGGTGTGATTTATTTATCAGGATAAGGGTCAAGGAGAGAGTATGGGAAAGGCTTTAAAAAATAAGGAGTGCAGATGTCACAAACTTAAATTGTCCAGGACAGCCAGGCAGGTGAGGCAAAAGACCAACCTAGAATGGATTTAAAAATAGCAGCATGAACAGGATGATAAGAGGAATGGGAATTCTGCTTCAGTGTCAGGAAGTCTGTAGGGCAAGATGCAGACTGAGAAACTGGAGGCATATGCCTCGTCCAAAGGAAATAGCTACCTGTTAGCTCCTAGCAATTATCGTCTTTGTTGCATGCCAGCACAGTTTCTGGATTTTCCGTTTCCTCAAAAAGGTGAACAACCATGTCTTTACAGTTCAGTTTTACTTGAATTTATAAACTATATCCCCCCCCCACAGTTTAAGTTGAATGAGGGAAAATGTATCTATAATTGAGATATGTCTTGGAGTATATAACTTCTGGTAAACTGTTAGAGTTCAGGTCTGTCTTGTTCATTTCAATATCTCTTGTGCCTAGCACAGGCTTGGCACATTGTAGACAAGCAATAAATTTTTTGCTGAATAATTCAACAAGGTAATAAATTAACTTAGACCATGTTTTTAAAAATGAGTATGAGTTTTCATGGCAGACAGACCAGAAGTGCCTTCTTGTCTGTGATGATGACATATGCAAAAGGGTGAATGATTGTATAAAGCATGTATTTGAGGACCCACGTGTAAATCGGGATTGCAGGAGCTTAGCATTTGCAGTATCGAGAATAAGGGAATTAAGCCAGAGGGATAGGAGAGAGAAAGACAAAGAAGGACACCCAATATTATGCTAAGGGGTTTGGATTTTTATCTTATGGGAATAAATCATAAGAAGCCATCAAAGGCTTAAGCAGAAGCTTATGGTTAGGTTTGCAATTAGGAAGAACATTCTGGTGAAAGTGTGTTCACTGGGGAGAGATAAGACAGATCAAATCATTCTTAATCTTGCCTTTTCAAGATAGCTTTCACCAAGGAATTTTTGGGTCTCTCAAGTACATAGCAAGTTTAAAAAGCAGCTTGAGGAATAAACCATCAAGCTATTCCCCTACTGCGAGGTAAGAACATATGGTTGAGTGTCACCTGTTCTATTCACTCATCTTGCAAACAGTTGAAGCACGTCATTTCTGTGTTGAAATGGAGTGATGAAAGACAAACCCATGAACCAGACTTTTAGTTCTGACTTAATCTCATTTATTATATTGCAAATCAGATACATTCTTCCCACATCCAAGCAGCATTAAACAGCATCATAAACTGCTTTAAGTCAAGGAAAGATAAAAACAAGATAAATATGTGAAAGAAGCAGCTTGCATTATATCAGGTGCAGTAAATACAAGGAAAAGAAGTCACTACTAGGAAAGAAGCAAAAGTCCATGGAGTTTGAATTTTTGTACTGGATCCTCAGGATGATTTTTACTGGAACAAGGAAGCTACTGGCATCCCAGTGCAGGGCAAGGTGGACAACAAGTGCTGAACGCATGGATCAGAGGTCGGCAACCACCGTAGAGAAGCTGCAGAGGTCTGGGGCTGCTGGGCACAACCTGAAGTGTTTGAGGACCATAGGCCAAGCAACCCGAAGGTTGGCATCCATAAGTGAGGAGGCTCAGGGGTCGGCAGCTGTTGTACAAATAGGTTAGAGGCCGATAGTCACAGGGCACAGAGCCTAGGAGCTGGCAACTATTGAGCAGGGGGCTCAGGGGACGACAGCTGCCGGACATATATCTCAGAGGTCTATAGGATATTGGGAGGCAGGAGCTAGAGATGAAGGAAGAAGCAGGAAGAAAACTGGTTCCTTGGCAGGGTCTGGGCACATAGTAGGCGGTAGAAGAGTAGCAAGAGGTTTCAGCGTTGCTGGGCTCACAGGCGGCTGGCTGGCAGCTGGGTGGCTCACTGCAGGTCTCTGGGCAGTTGTCTGTGAGCCAGGTACAGTCTTGAGAGCTGCTGGGTAAGCAGAGGACATCTCCACGGCTCACATTGGTAGAGCAGAGGGAGATGGAGGGGATGAGGGGAATATGGCAGGAATTTCTGAGGAATCCTGAGCTGTAGTTTCCAGAGCAGTAGTTGTGGCAAGACATAGTGAAGTTTTGAGAGCAGGCTGTGGTTGAGAGAGAGAACTGAGTGCCTCAAGTTTCATTCTGCCCCTCATTTGTCTTGACCCTTTATATATCCCCAGAAGGTGGTGGTTCTGTATACAGACTCTTCCTCCTTGTTGTATGAGGCTGCATCAGACCTGTTCATTATAGCCTAGGAAGTAGTTCTCCCACCTCCTATAAAACTGGATGTTCCTTACAATGCCTCCCATTGGTTAAATATATTTATAAACCACCGTGACTGAATTTTAATAGAATCTCTTCTTAAATTATCCAACCAAAACAGACACTTTTGAAAGCGATGCCCTGGTTCTAATTATAACACCACTGCACAAACATTCTTAAAATTCTTCTCTTGGAATTGTCTCTAAAAGTTGTTGCTAACTTCTTTGAAACAGTGTCAAATTATCTCTATTTGAAAGAAACTTCTATTCTTTTTTGAAATTGTCAAAAGTAAGTAACTTGGAGTACCAGCATGTGGAGCTCAAGACCACAGGGAGCAGCAGACTTATGTAATCTCGGTGGCCAAGCATGCTCAGTAAAAAGGAGTTTACCGAGGGAATTTTTAGGGCTTCCAGGCAAGATGGCGGAATAGACGGTCCCCAGCGTCACTGTCTCCCACAAATCAATGAATTTACAACTATAAAAATGTAACATCAGCCAAGCTGGGGCCACTGCAGCTCAGGGGAAGAGGAGGAGAGACCTATGGAACTCATGAAGGCAGGAGAAACCACAATGAGAGAAAGAAAAAACTGCTCTCAGCGTTTTGGGCTGCAGTCACTTTAATGCTGGAGTGCCTGGAGCAGGAGCTGGAAGAAGCCATGGCTGTGCCCTTTAGATGGAATCACTTGGAGGTGGAAGGGGAGAAGAGGACTTTGGTGGCCCCCAGTACAGCAAGACTACTAATAGGGTTCCTGTGGACCCAGGCAGGAGTGAGGAGCCAGAACAGCTGCAAAAGGGGAGCCATTCAGAAGCTGGTGAGTCATCACAAGGGACTGGCGCAGGGACTGTCCCATGAGAAGTGTTTGGAGCATGGGTGATGGGGGAGACAGGCACACTGGGAGAACACTGGGACACAGCAAGGACAGCCTATCTGCCCCCCAATCAGTGCAGGACCACTCAGCGGAGACTGGTCAGAGATGCAGAATTGCATGGGTTGCAATTTGATGAAAAGACTCAGGCCCATATCAGAGTTTCTACACAACCCAGGTGCACCGAGCACCTGGAGAGCCAGAAGTACCTATAAGGTCAATCATTAAACCCTGAGCTGCACAAAAAGCCTTCCCTAGGGAAACAGTAGCAAAGCAGCAATTTACTCAACCACACAGTTCAAGTTCTGGTTCCACAGCTGGGACCAGACCCCACTCCCACATCCAGGCACACCACCAATGCCTCGGGCCCCACCCCCGGGACCTGTAGCTGGCAGCTGGGGACCGGACCCCTTCCCAGACCCAGGCACACTGTGACAGCACCTCAGGGCCCCAAGACATGGAGAAGGGGACCAGATCCCCCTCCTACAACCAGGCATACTGCACCAGTGCTCTGGGGCCTGCCCAGGGACATAGGGCTTGGAGAAGGGGACTGGACCCCCGTTCCACATCCAGGCACCTCTTACCAGCACTTCAGGGCCTGCCCAGGGACCCAGGGTGTGGATCCAGGGATTAGACACTCTCCTCAACCAGGCACACTGTGAGCACCAAGGAGCAGGCCAAAATCATCTCCTCCATGTGGGTGGCCCACCACAGCCAGCACAATATCCATGGCTGCTGTGAAGGGGGCTAGATGCCACAACCACTATGCAGATGGTCCGCCAGCCACTGGCGTGAGCTGACCCA
>NW_007727264.1:315729-317628 GCF_000696425.1 Galeopterus variegatus
CAAGCAGAGTCACCAGCAGAGATAAAGAAAGGAGGAGGATGTCTGTCTCCACAGAGCCCATTTCATAGTGATGGAAGAGACATCTGCTCTATGATAGTATTACGCCTCTCAGCATTGGACAGATCATTTGGAAAGCAAATCAACAGAGTAACCATTATTCTTTCAGACGGAGAGAAGAAATCTAGGGTGATTAGAAGGGAGAGGGGGGAGGGTAAAGGGGATGGGGAGGGATTGGACAAGGGTCGTAACGAATAATTATGATTTATAACAATATATATGCTAGTAATATTGATTTGATCAACATATCTCAATGTTGAACCCCCAAAATATGTATAATCAATTTTGATTCAATAAAAATTAATTAAGTAAATAAAGTAAGTAACTTGGAAGCAAGTGTGTAGTAAGAGAAAGTAAAAATCTCTATAAACTATATGGCAGGAAGAGTTTAAACTACTATAATATGGAAAATTTCAATATGATTTGCTTTATTTCAGAATCCTGGTAGAAATTGACTTCCCACCAAAATAACTTTACTGAAAAAGTGCGCTCATTTTATTTATTTTAATAAGTAATTGAGCTGAATTAAGGTAAAAATTTGGTTTATGTTTAAGGTATGCTTAAATATTGATAATGAAGTTGGGCTCATTCAAAATTATGGATCCTACTGTCAACAAAAGCAAATAAACAGAACCCCTTAAAGAAAGCTGAACAGCGTGACATTTTTTTATAATTATCACAGGCTTCTGTATTTTATGGTTACTCATATTTCAACTGAAAAACATTGTTATATGTAAAAAAAAAAAATAAGATAGTGATTAAGACATGGATTTGTTTTGCTTCCTACACTGGTTCTGACATCGATTTCCAAAAAGGAGTTTCTAAATTGCTTCATATTAGCAATAGCATCGGGGTAAATGTATAAATTTTTTAAAGGTTGAATGCTTTTTTTTTTTTTTTCCTTTTTGTCTTTTTTACTGACNGCCAGTGAGCGGGAACCGGTCTCCACATGGGATCTGAACCCTCAGCGGGAGCGCTGCCGCGTTCCCAATTGGCACACTCTCCAGTGCGCCACCGGGCCGGCCCAAAGGTTGAATGCTTTGAAGGCTATTTGAGGATGTATATTTCTGGTCAAAATTTTTAAAAATGCAAAATTGTGGTTAGCTTCAATCATCCCACTGTATTTTTTATATATTCACATATCCAGTGGCTCCAGAGGCTATTTTAAAGGGAAATTAAATTATCTGCTGTATCTAAGTTCCGATTCTCTATCGCTAAATATTCAATTTAAATCATAACACACTTTTTTCTGTTTTAATATTCAATGGACACTCCCACACTAATCAAGTCACCCTCTGTCCAGAAGGAGTAGAATCTCTGAAAGGAAGGGCTAACTTCTCTATGAGGCAATACCAGACTCTTTTACTATTGGGAAAAATATAGAAATAAAAGGATACGGTCTCAGGTACTGTATAAACATGACAGTTTGTCTCAGTACTTTAAGTCACAGGCTATTATCTTTTGATGATATGTACCTGTTGTGTTTGGGGAGACTGACTCACCTCAAATACCACCTCCAGGCCCTTATCACTTGATGCTCTTTGTACACAGCTACTAGAGTCTTCTTGTGAAATCCTGGATGCATCAGCTGAATGGCATTAGTAATAGAAACAGCTATATTTAGCTGAATGCTTATCAAACTTTTATGTTGATGCTCCATGCATCTTCTGCTCTTCTCTAGTATAATCAAGAGCCCAATACCTGCACCATTTGTGCATCAACATAATCATGTGTATGTATGTATGAATACATACTGTGTATGTTCTACGTATATGTGAATGTTTTTTGATGAAGAGAATGAGTGTGGAATTAGAGGAACTAGCCTCTTAATTTAGTGCCTAC
>NW_007727264.1:319081-324540 GCF_000696425.1 Galeopterus variegatus
CATTGGGTTTAATTCCTTTAGAGCACCACAATGAGACTTTCATTTGTACATGCAGGTGCAGGTAACACTGCAAGAATATCCATGGACTTTCAGAAAATAGAGTGTCCTGAACGTAAGTTGTAGCATAATATAATATATGTGGGAGTGATGTTATTTCATAGTGGCTTTATTACTAAAAGAGAAGGACTCATTTGAGCATAACAGCAGATGTCTCATTAGCAGGTGTTTATAAATAACAGGTTTCAGGCTCCTCTTCTGATATGAGAGTCCAGGGATAGTCAGAGGAATTGGACATCCTGTGTGCTTCTCCAGATTTACCCACTTTGTTTCTCTTTCTTCAATGAACTAGGAATCCTTATCTCTTCTACTCTAATGAGAGAACTCTGATTTTCTTTGTCTTGGATACAAAGAATCCTCAGTGCATTACAACAATTAAAGGTATACCAATAAATTACAATTTTATTCACTTATTCAGGAAATATTTATTGGGCATCTAGTATGTGCAAAAAATTATGATAGATGCTGGCAATGACACCAAGGTAAAATTTGTTTCTGTCCCAAACACCTCCTATCTTGTAGGATAAAACAGATGCATAAACCATGTCAATGTGTACTAAGTTCTGTAAGTGAGGAACAGAGAAGGACAAACATAGCTCATTGACTTTATCTAAAAGTTGTCATTTGATATTAATTTTGAAGGATGGGAGGAAATGGCCAGGGGTTAGGGGAAGAGAAAGACACTTTGAACTATGGCAAAAGACACAAAGGCAGAAAAAAATGACAACCCATTGCTATCATTGGACGGCTCTTAGAGGCACGTTGTAGTAACTAAACTTAGATTCACTTGATGAATCTCATTCAGTCATTAGGAAAGTAGTTAAGATATTGTTCTAAAGGCGTGGTGATCCTGTAACTGATTTTAAGAAGGGCGTGCAGATATTAACTAGCAGCATGGATTTGAAAGTGGGAAAACCTATTATAACACTTTTCTCCCATGACCTTCTAAAATTATGTCATTTCATTCATTTTCTCTTTCTGTTATCACTGCTATCATCCAAGTTTCTATTGTCTTTTATTTTGCCATAATGTTATATTTATATTAATACCTCTAAAATTAATGTTATCATATGACTTTCTTACTTAAAACATTGATGACTCCCCTTTGTGCACAGAGAATTATCCAAGCATTTGACTGGGCTTTCTCTGCTTCCCAATAAAGATTCTCTTCTAACTTTCTGGGATGCTTGTTCATGTCTCTACTTACTTATGAAGTACCAGACAAGGGTACTTCAAAAAGTTCATGGAAAGATTCATGTTATCTTAGTACTATTTTTTCCACAAACTTTTCGAACTACTGTCATATTCGTCTTTCTTTCACATCGTCTCCACTTATCTTACCTTTCCTCTCATTTGGAATAATTTTTAAATTTTATCTATCATTCAGACCTCAGGTAAATTAGCTTCTTCTTTGTAAATACTTTCCAGACCATTCCTGCCAAACTAAATCTTTCCAGTCTTTTAATTTGTATAATTATCACCACTTAATTCTCTCTCATGAGCTTTAGTGCTCTCTCTCTCTCTCTCTCTCTCTCTCTCTCTCTCTCTTGCTCACTCTTATAAACACACACACACCTTTGCTCTGCAAGCAAAACATTCTTTCTCTATGTGTCTTATTTCTTAACTATATTATGGAACTCTAACTAGCTGCTATTTACTGAACCCTTATTATATACTAGACACTGTTCTATGTGTTACAAGGTATGATTATTATTTTCAATACGGGTGAGAAAGCTTATTTTATCCTTAAAAAGTTATTTGCTCACTAACGTCAGAGCAATCACAAAATATAACTTTGATTTTCTTTATCAAATACAAGTTGGCCTTTACTTAGTTAAGACAGTAATCTCTTTTATGCACTTTTATCAATATCTATCCATTCTTACAAGGGAACTTCCAAGGAACATAAAAGAACATGAGGACAGGAGGTTTGGGGGGACTTCACACCTTTTGTCAAGTTTTTCTCCTGCCCATTATAATATTCATGATTAGTATCCACCTTAGCTTGGCTTAGAGAAGATAGCCAATTACATAGAGTCAGTCCATTGTCGCCTACAGTGTAATAAAGTGGCCTAAGTATAGTACCCCCTGTTGGATACCAAATTGAAAAATCACAGAGTTATAATCAATTCAAAGAAGTAATTCCCTGATCAACAATGTAGAGCTCTGAGTAAATGATCAGCTTATCAGGTAGTAATCTAATTTTTTTTGTATTAATGAACACATCTTTTTATACCTGTATTAAAAGCACTGAAATTGAAAGGATCCTTTCCACTATTCACAGGTAAGAACTTGAATTGTGTCCCTTTCATTTTCACAAGGTCTTTTTAAATTTCTTCCCTTTGCCTATATGTTTTTTTAATGTGGAAGTCTTTTATTTTTAATTTTACACAGTTTTTTGATACAAAATTGACAAATGAAAACTGTATATGTTTAAGGTGTATAATGTGTTTTGACATATGTATAAATTGTAAAATGATTACTCCAATCAAGCTAATGAACATTTTCATCACCTCACATAGTTATTATTTCTTTCTTTTTTGGTGAAAACACTTAAGATCTACTTTGTTAGCAAACTTCAAATATACAATAAAATACTATTAGCTATAGTCACCGTGATATATATTAGATCTCCAAAACGTATGCATCATGTGTGACTGAAACTTTGTTCTTCATGACCAACATTTTCCCACTCTTCCAACCCTCCAGTCCCTGGCAACTACCATTCTAGACTATGCTTCCATAAGACCGACTTTTTTAGATTTCACATATAAGTGATATTATGCACTATTTGCCTTTCCATGCCTGGCTTATTTCACTTAGCATAATGTCCTCCAGGTTCATTTATGTTGTCACAAATGGCAAGATTTTTTTCTTTTTAAAGGCAGCATAATATCCCATTATACACACACTCACACACACACACACACACATGCATGAACACACACAAAAATTTCTGAAAAAAAAAAGTTGAAAAAAAGTTGAAAAAAGTTGAAAGCTTTTTCTCTAAGATCAGGAACAAGACAAGGATCCCAACTCCCACTACTCTATTCAACATAGTACTAGGTATCCTAGCTGGCGAAATTAGGCAAGAAAAATAAATACATAAAAAGCATCCAATTGGAAATAAAGAGGTAAAATTGTCTCTGTTTGCATACGACATATAGTACCTTAAAGACCACCAAAAGTCTGCTAGAACTAACAAATGAATTTAGTAAAGTTATAAGGTACAAGATTAACATACAATTAGTAACATTTTCATACACTAAAAATTATCTTAAAAAGAAATTAAGAAAACAATCCCATGAAATTTTGTTATTTACAATAGCACAAAAAGAATAAAACACATTAGAATAAATTTAACTAAGGAGGTAAAAGACCTGTATACTTAAAACCACAAAGCATTGGTAAAAGAAATTTTAAAAGACACAAATAAATGGAAAATATTCTATGTTCATGGATTTGAAGAATTACTGTTGTTAAAATGTTCATAACTAACCAAAGCAATCTCCAGATTCAACATGATCACTATAAAATTTCCAATGGCAGTTTTCACAGAAAGAGAAAAAGAATTCCCAAATTTATATGGAACCACAAAAGATCCCAAATAGGCAAAGCAATTTTGAACAACAGGATCAAAACTGGAAGCATCATATTTCTTGACTTCAAAATATACTACAAAGTTGCAGATATCAAAGTACAGTACTCTCATGAAAACAGACATATAAACCAACAAAGCAAAATAGAAAGCCCAGAAATAAATCCACACACTTAATGTTTACTGGTGTTCAACAAGGTTTCCAAGAATACATAATGGGAAATAGATACTTTCTTCAATAAATGGTTTTGGAAAAACTGGTTATTCACATACAGAAGAATGAAATTGGGCCCATAGCTCATGCCGTATACTAAAATCAATTCAGAGTGGATTAAATATTTAAACATAAGACCAGAAGCTATCAAACTGCTAGAAGACAACATAAGGAAAAACTTCCTGGCATTGGTATTAGCAATGATTTTTGGAGGGATATGATACCAAAAGCACAGTGAACTAAAGCAAAACTAGACCAGTGAGTTTGCATCAAATTAAAAATCTTCTGAACATCATGGGAAACATTCAATAGAGTGAAGAGACAACCTGTGGAATGGGAGAAAATACATGAATAAGGAGTTAATGTTCAAAATATATGGGAAGTCATAGAACTCAATATCAAGAAAACACACAGTCCAATTTAAAAATGGGTATTGGACCTAAATAGACATTTTTCAAAAGGAGAGATATGAATGACCAACAGATATGTGAAAAGGTGCTTAACAACACTAATCATCAGAGAAATTCAAATGTAAACCACAATGAGATACCATCTCACACTTGTTGGAACGTTTAGTATCAAAAAAAACAAAGAGAAGTGTTGGTGAGGGTGTGGAGAAAAGGGAACCCTTGGACAGAGTTGGTGGAAATGTAAACTGGTATAGCCATTGTGAAAAACATTATGAAGGGTCCTTTAAAAACTAGAATAGGGGGCTGGCCCGGTGGCGCACTGGATAGTGCACCGCTTGGGAAGTGCGGCGGCGCTCCTGCCTGAGGGTTCGGATCCCACATACAGACCGGTTCCCGCTCACTGGCTGAGCGAGGCNTAAACCATTCTAAGGAGGTCTCAGATGTAAATGAGAAGGGCCTTATTGGAAACAGGGGAAAAGAACATCCTTGCTGTGAACTGGCAAGGAACTTGGCTGCATTCTGTTCAAACCTCCAAGTTTTACAGAATATGGAACTTCAAGGAGCTAACCCAGGATATTCAGCAGAAGAAATTTCTAAACAATAAAGCATTAAGGAAGCTGCATGGCTACTTGCAAAAGCCCATGCTGAGTTATGGTGGCAAAGGCATAATATAAAGCCAGAATGTAAAAGGAAAGCAGAGTGTAACAATTTGGGAAATTTGCAGCCTGGCCATGTGGTAGAGAAGCAGAAAGCATTTTCTGCTTAGAAAAATGCAATGGTGCTAAGATGATTAGTACAAATGAGAGGAATTAGCAAGAGAAGGGGGAAAAGGCCCCAAAGGCATTGCAGAAGCCTTTGGGGCAATGCTTCCATTACAGGCACCGAGGCCTAGGGAGACAGAGTAGTCCTGGGGAATTGACCTGAAAATTCTTCCAGGGTCTTAGGAATTGACCTGAGGACAGTATTGACATAAAGTCTATTTTGTCTGATACATATATAGCCATCCCTGCACTCATTTGGTTACAACTGCATGGAATATTTTTTTCCATCCCCTCACTTTCAGCCTTGCTCATATTTTTATTTGATTGTTTGCTTTCCTATTGTTGAGTTTGATTACTTCCTTATATATTTTATCTATAACTTCTTTATTAGATATATGATTTTTGAATATTTTCTATCA
>NW_007727264.1:324557-327642 GCF_000696425.1 Galeopterus variegatus
TTTTTTTTTTTTTTTTTTTTTTTTTTCTTTTTTTTAAAAAAAATCTGTTCAGCCACTCTACATCTTTTAATTGGAGTATTTAATCCATTTGTATTTAAAGTAATTACCAACAGGCAAGAACTTACTTTTGCTATTTTGTTAATTTCATTAGAAAAGTGCAATGGTGCTAAGAAGATTAGTACAAAAGAAAGGAATTAGCAAGAGAAGGGGGGAAAGGCCCTGAATGCATTGCCGATGACTTTGGGGCAATGCTTCCATTACAGGCACAGAGGCCTAGGGAGACAGAGTAGTCTTGGGGAATTGACCTGAAAATTCTTCCAGGGTCTTGCTGCCCATGGCCCTTCTTGAAACTGATCTCCACACCAGCACCCCAGCTGCTTTGTCTGTTCTAGCTGTGACTAAATTGGTCTCAGGTGTAGCTGGAACCACAGTTTTGGAAAATGCAAGCCAGGAGACTTGGTAGAATACATATGGTGTTAAGTTTGGAGGCTCACAGAATATGAGTGCTGTGGAGGCATAGGAGCCTCCACCATAATTTCAAAGTATGTTTGGAAAGGCCTGGGGACCCATGAAGATATCTGTCACAGGGGCAGATTCACCACAGACAGCCTTCACTAGAACAATGCTGAGCAGAAACATGGGGTTGGAGTTGAAGCAGAAAAACCCCAACAGAGCAATGCCTAGTGGAGCCATGACAGTGGGACCATCATGGAGACCCCAGACTTGTGGAGCTACCAGCATGCAATACCAATCTGCGAGAGTTGAAGCAACACCTGAGACCAGGAAAGCCATAGAAGTGAAGCTGCCCAAGGACTTGGGGACCCAACTCTCATACTAGTGTGTAGAGGACTTTGAACATGGGGTCCAGGTAAATGATTAATCAGCTGTAAGATTTAATACCTGCCCTGCTGGGTTTCAGACATTTTTAGTACCTGTTACCCCTTTCTTTTGGCTTATTTCTCCCTTTTTGAATGGGAATATATACCCTATTCTTGTCCCACCATTGTATCTTGGAAGTAGATAACTTGTTTTGATTTCACAGATGGCACTTTGGACTTTGAGCTGAAATAAGTTGAGTTTGGGGATTAAATGAATGTATCTACCTGTGAGGAGGACATAGACTTTAGGGGCCAAGGGCAGAATGCTATGGATTGATTGAACTGTGTATCTAAAGTCATATATTCAAAGTTTAATTCCCACTGTAACTGTTGAGGGTGGGGAATCTTATTATGGTAATAAAAAAGTGGGACCTTGAAGAGGTGATTAGATTGTAGGACCATGCTGTAGTGAATGGATTGATAATGGTGGTCAAGGGCATGGTTCAGAGAGCTTTAAAAGAAGAACACATGAGAGGTTAGTCTCTCTCTGTTCCAGCATTTCTTCCATGTGAGACCCCTGGGTCACTGTCACCACCACAAAGACTCTCACCAGTTGTGTTCCCTGGACTTTGGACTTGCCAGTCTCCAAAACTGTAAGCAATAAATTTCTCTTTCTGACAAATTACCCAGTTCCAGGTATTTTGTTAGAAGCAACAGAAATGGACTAATAAGATGGACTGAAGTTTCTCATGACAAATCCCTGATAGTCTTATGAGAGTATCTTTGTCAGTGACAAGTCACTTTTTTCTTGCTGCTTTCAAAATTCTTTGTCTAGAAATAATGTTTTCCCAGCTATTTGGGTAAAATTTTATTATAATGTGTTTCAATGAACACCTCTTGATGTTTAGACTATTTTTATTTCTTTGGGCATCATGGCTATGGGTGTGTCTGTTCCTGTCCAGATTTGGGAAGTTTTCTATAATTACTTTTTTTAAGTAAGCTTTCTTCCTCCTTCTCATTCTTTGCTCCTTCTGATGCACCCATAATGCATATATTGTTTCACTAGATGGTGTCCCTTAATTCATATTAGCTTTTTTACTCTTTTCCATTCTTTTTTGTTTGTTAGTTTCTCTAAGTGGATAATTTAAAATGATCTTTCTTTGAATTTGTTGGGTGTTTCTGTTTGTTTTTCTGTTTTTCTTCTCTTGCATGATTAAGTCGGCTGCTGGGTCTCTTTGTTGAATATTTCAGTTCAGTCATTATTTTTTCAGCTCCAGAATTTCTTTTGAATTCTTTCTTATGGCTTCCATTTCTTTGTCAGACTTCTCATTCTGTTCATGTGTTATTTTTATGCTTTCATTTAGTTGTCCATCTTTGTTCTCTTGTAACTCACTGAACTTCTTTAAGATAATTATTTGAATTCTTTGTCAGTCAATTCATAGATCTTCATTTCTGTGGGGCTAGTTACTGGAGCTCTATTTGTCTTCTTTGGTGGTGTCACATTTGCCTTATTCTTTGTGTTCAGTATAGCCTTGCCTTGGTATCTGTGCACTAGATGGAAAAGAAACCTTCTTAAATCTTTACAAACTAGTTTTGGTGAATTAAGACTTTCTTTTTCATGGTCCCCAGACCAATGGGACTATGGCATCATGGTTAAATGGGCATAGAGACCTGGATTTCTATTGCTAGGTCCTAACAGGTCTGCGGTTGGCAGGTCTGTTACCAGAGGTGTGGTTGGATGTGGCTCCAGCCAGATCCGTTAGTGTACTCTGGTTGGGTCACTGGGCTGGAACTGCCTCAAGACTATGGTGATGGTATATTTTCTTGTCTATTCTCTTCTTTTCTTTTTTTTTTTAAATTATGTATTTATTTATTTATTGCTGCTGGCAATACAGAAACTAAACCTTGGATCTGCTGAATCTTGGTGTTAGCACCATGCTCTGAGCAATTGAGCTAACCATCCAAGACCATGGTAAAATAAGACTAGAGTTAGACCACAGGACTGCTTTAAAGATTGTAGTCAGGTTTGAGGTTAGCATTGCCTTTATATTTTATGAGTTTTATTGAGGTTTAACTGATGTACAATAAAGTGAACATATTTAAAAAGTACAATTCAGGGCCGAGCCCGTGGCGCACTCGGGAGAGTGCAGCACTGGGAGTGCAGTAGCGCTCCCGCCATGGGTTCGGATCCTATATAGGGATGACCAGTGCGCTCACAGTGCTCACTGGCTGAGCGTGGTGCGACCGGTCTCAAAAAGGACAAAAAA
>NW_007727264.1:328307-329476 GCF_000696425.1 Galeopterus variegatus
AGCGTGGTGCGACCGGTCTCAAAAAGGACAAAAAAAAAAAAAAAGTATAATTCATTAAGTTTTGACATATGTATATACAAAAAATCAAGGCAATGATCATATTAAATACCTGTCAAATGTCTTCATGATCCTTTGTAATTCCTTCCTTTCACCCTTCTCCACTTCACCTGCCCCTACTCTTGTCCCCAGGCAATCAATAATCTTCTTCCTGTCATTTTGGCTTAGCTTGCATTTTCTCACATTTTATGTAAATGAAATGGAATAATACAGTATGTACTATTTCTTTTCCACCTTCTTTTACTCAGCATACTTATTTTGAGATTCTTAGTTGTAGCATGTATGAATAGTTTATCCCTTTTATTGATATGCAGTATCCCATTGTGTGAATGCAACACAATTTGTTTATTTATACGTACATTTGGGTTGCATGCTGTTTTTGGAAATTAGAAATACAACTGCTATGAACATTTGTGTACAAGATTTTAATGGACATATGCATTCATTTCTCTTAGGCAAATATGTATATGTGAAATGCCTTAATAATATTGTAAGTCAAAGTTTAACATTTTAAGGAACTGTCAAAATGTTTTACAAGTGACTGCATTATTTATATTTATAACAGCAGTGAATAAGAGTTCAAGTTCCTTTATGGCTTTTCTGACATTTGGTATATAAGACTATTAAAATTTTAGTCATTCTATTAAGGGTACAGTGGTATTTCATTGTGTATTTGTTTTGCTGGTTACTGATGATGAAAAGAATATTCATTGTTTGCCATCTGTGTATCTTCTTTAGTGAAGGACTTGTTCAAGGTTTTGCTCATATTTTTATTTGATTGTTTGCTTTCCTATTGTTGAGTTTGATTACTCCCTTATATATTTTATCTATAACTTCTTTATTAGATATATGATTTTTGAATATTTTCTATCAGTGTGTGGTTGTCTATTCATACAATAGTGAGTTTTGAAGAGCAGACTTTAAAAAATTTTGCTAAAGTTCATTTATTAATTTTTAATTTATGGATTATAGTTTTGATGTTATATCTTAGAAACCTTTGCCTAACCTAATGTCTTAAAGGTTTTCTGAATTCTTTTATTAATTTTTTTTTAAATTATAACTTCTATTCTCAACAATATTTTAATCTGTTATTTTAAAGATCATCAGTGATA
>NW_007727264.1:329641-332047 GCF_000696425.1 Galeopterus variegatus
AAATTATAACTTCTATTCTCAACAATATTTTAATCTGTTATTTTAAAGATCATCAGTGATAAATTCCCTACATCCAATGTAATTTTTTGCCCTCAATCTTAACTCTATGGCACACTTGATATTATTACTGTTTATATTCTATTTTAAACCTTGTCTTACTTCAATTTCAGCAGTGCTCTAATCTCATGGTTTTAGTTATAATCACAGTGAACGAAGGTTTTGTTTTCATACCTATTCCTATTTTTCTTTCTAAGCCCCAGAATATAGATCATTTTTAATCTTCTTCTGTATCTTTATCAATTTGCATCTCATTTATCTTAAGGGTTTATTTAATTAATAGCTCTATATAAATTTGCCTATATTTGCAATTATAGGCTTTCATTCTCTTTCCTGATCTCTGTTCCTATATTTGCAGTTGTCTGCTATATTGTTCCACCAGGAACACATTTACATTTCAAATTAAATATTGGTGCTTTCACCAAGATCGGCTCCTTCTCCCACAAACTTTATTCCTACCTACAATACCGTATTCTCTTAGTCACAGAGGCTTAAACTATTATAAAACCTACCTCTATCATATTTTCTGAAGTGAGATTAATAGTAAAATATAGCTCTGCCAATGTCTCTCCCTTTGTCACAGTTATTTTGAATACCTCTCCTTTGCCCACAGAATAAAATCAAACTCCTTAAGTTGTCTTTCTTTTTTTTTTTTTTTTTTTTGTCCTTTTTGAGACCGGCTGCACCGCGCTCAGCCAGTGAGCGCTGTGAGCACACCTGTCTTCCCTATATAGGACCCAAACCTGCGGCAGGAGCGCTGCTGTGCTCCCAGCGCCGCACTCTCCCAAGTGCGCCACGGGCTCGGCCCCTTAAGTTGTCTTTCAAAGCTATTCACAATATTGCTCCAACATACAGTTTCAAGCATAATTCCTTCGAGTATTCTTTGTATGAAACTCAAGATGATCTTTTTTGCCATTCTCAGTGTGTCTCTGGTTTCCTCTTTGCTGTTTTGAATATTCTTCCACCCTGTCTACGCTTACCCATATTCTACTTATTTTTATAATTCAGGTGAAACACAATCACTACAAGGAAACCTTCATTTCTTCCTAACCAGAAGTAATTTCTCTTCTCTTTGACATTTTTTTGACTTTACATATCTCGTATTATACTAATTATCCCATACCTAATATTATTCTCCATTTACATCTAATTTTTCCTTCTGAGCAATAATTATATTGAAGACATTATAGCTTTATTTGTGTTCATAGCACTAAAAATGTCCTACATGCTTTCTGCTTTTGTGAATATTTAGTCAAATGATGAATGAAAAGGTCTTAGTCCTCTATAAAGTTTATGAATTTCATTTTCTCTTACTCTATTTTAAGTATTTCTCACATTAGAATGAAAACTGTCATGTCAATTAGATTAATGTGTATAATGGTAAATGGCTGTTGAGAAAAGTTGATTAGGAATGGCAGAGTCTGGCTTAGTTTATTTCAGATTTTCTGGTTGTTTCTAATCTCTTCATTCAGATGTAGATGCATATCTTTAGCTCTTTTGGCCCTTAGTTTTATACATTAGAACACATCATTATCTTCAGTGCTTCAAGAGATTTTTACAAGTGAAAGCAAAGATTTCTATAAACCTCCTAGAAAAAGTGAGGCACAGGTCTATTATACTGCTTGTCCCCAAAGTCTTGGATTTCCCCACTTATCACACTTTGCAACCAGGGAAAGAATGCAGTTTACCTTCCAGGTCACAGAGGATGCTTGTTCGGCTTTTTTTTTTTTTTTTAATGTATTACAATGACCTCTGTCTTGGCCTCTTTATACTCCAGACTCTCTAGGAACATGGGAACTCTGAGGAGAGACTTTACAACAAAAAATATCATTTTAGAGTGTAGAATTTTTCTAGTTTTTAGAAAAATAGAACATGAGATCAAAATAGCAGTGCTATGACTTACTAGTGACTCAGCAGTCCCACTAAAATCAATAGGTGCTCTCTAGGATTTTGGCCATAACAAATCTTTATGCTCCCATATAGGACAACACTTTGGCCAAGCAAAGACCCTTAATTGGCTAAAACATTTGTTTCTTCTGAAGCATTATTTTATAAACTTCATAAAAATTAGAGAATCGTCTTCTTCAGTTGAAAGACTGATATTTAAGCGATTTGAGTCACCAACAAAGACCATTTCCAGGTTCTGATGAACAGTTTTCTGAGTTGGGGAAGATTTTTGTTTGATTTTCTTGCAAATTTTCTCATATTTAAAAATTTTTTATCTCCTTTCTTGACTAAACTAATACCTCTTGGGCCGGCCCGGTGGCTCACTGGAGAGTGTGCCGCTTTACCGGTCAGTAAAAAAGACAAAAAGGAAAAAAAAAAACTAATACCTCTAGAGATGGTTTT
>NW_007727264.1:332863-334199 GCF_000696425.1 Galeopterus variegatus
AGCGGGAACCGGTCTCCACATGGGATCCGAACCCTCGGCGGGAGCACCTCCGCACTCCCAAATGGCGCACTCTCCAGTGCGCCACTGGGCCAGCCCGAGATGGTTTTACTTTATATTCAAGGAAATTAATTGGTGATGGAATACTCTGAAAACCTGACAATTGGTTGTAATAAATAGAATCTGTTTTTTGTTTTTTTTTTAAATGTTGTAAATAGGAAAGGAAGATCTGTCCACTCTCATCTACCTTATCTCACCAACAGTCCTTCGTCAGAGAAATGCAGGGCCATTCTGGAAAGAATAAAGGGCACAATCCTGTCTAAAATGCACATGGGCTGGATTATGTAGCAAATGCTCCTTTAACCTAAAAAAAATAAATTAGTAGGTAACTTGAATATGATATAAAAATAACTCAGACCATGGAGGAGGTAATTTTATGATAAGTATCTTTTATAATAATCATGTAGTATCTAGCATTTTTACATTAGGCATGAGCATGAATGAACTGACTTCAGGCTTTAATGATCACGTATAAAATTGAAGAAATAAAAAAACAAAAGCTTAGTCTAGTGTGACCATGGGTATTACAGAGCACTTTTCAACTACCCTCTTGCCTAGCGGTAGCTTTTGTATGATGTATTGATGAAGTCAGTGTACCAAGAAAATAAAGTATTGCCAGACCTGATATTCAAACCAGAAACAAGTGGCTTGTTTCTTCTGCAGTAAGTTTAATGAATTTTCGACAAAGGAAAGAGGAGGGGTTGATGGGAATGGGCTGGATGTGCTAAGTTATCACAAAAATCCCATCCTCTGCTATTACTATTGTGGATCAATTATCCATCCATCTGCTCCCTTCCCTCCACACACTCACATACATTATCATCTTTCCCCTTGGTAACAAAGATGGGATGTTGACAGAAACATGGCTTTTTAGAAAAGGGAAAAGGAGGACCTCACTGGCCATTAATGGAACCTGAGGGAAGTTTATTGGAATCATAGTTAACATGTTGACCAAACTGCATGATTAATGGGACAATATACGATCCATTACTTTATTGTCTGTTAATTAGAAAGAAACAGGGAGGTGGTTGAAAGCCAATTCCTGTAAACAGTTCCAATGACAGCTGAGTAAAGAGTGCCTTGATTTGAGCCGGAGGAACTCTTCTCTAAGCTGGCAGTCAGCCTCAAGTTTCCCACAATGTAATAACTAATACAGGGGATTCATCCTGGTGGGCAGAATTTCCACCCTCTTTTAGACAACAGTTATAGATAATAGATATGTGTACTTATCCTGATCTTGAAATGAGGAAAATTCTCCAATGCTATGAGCAGAAACTTG
>NW_007727264.1:334430-358035 GCF_000696425.1 Galeopterus variegatus
TACAGGGGATTCATCCTGGTGGGCAGAATTTCCACCCTCTTTTAGACAACAGTTATAGATAATAGATATGTGTACTTATCCTGATCTTGAAATGAGGAAAATTCTCCAATGCTATGAGCAGAAACTTGTTAAATTTTTGGAATTTTTCCAAGAGATGGAATCAACCAAAATGTCAATCAATGGATGAATGGGTGAAAAAATCTCATGTATGTACACAATGGAATACTACTCAGCTATTAAAAAAATGATATGGGA
Source organism: Galeopterus variegatus (assembly GCF_000696425.1). Taxonomy (NCBI): domain Eukaryota; kingdom Metazoa; phylum Chordata; class Mammalia; order Dermoptera; family Cynocephalidae; genus Galeopterus; species Galeopterus variegatus. The sequence continues at coordinate 334,686 of NW_007727264.1, forward strand.
TCATTTGCAGCAACGTGTATGGAACTGGAAATCCATATTAAGTGAAGTAAGTAAGGCACAAGAAGTCAAATACCACATGATATCACTCATGTGGAATCCTGAAAATAAGTGGTGGCTCTCATAGAAGTAAAGAGTGACAAATACCACATGATATCACTCATGTGGAATCCTGAAAATAAGTGGTGGCTCTCATAGAAGAGTAGAATAGTGGTTACCAGAAGCCAGTGGGGAATGGCAGGGAGAGAGGAGGAAAAATCGCTGACTGACGGGTATGAAATTATGCTATCTTCCTTAAGTGATTCATTGTGCAGTACATGCATTTATTGAAACAACACCCTATACTCTGCAAATCTGTACAAGTAAATGTTAAAATACTTTTTAAAACAAGAACTTTGACTGGTTTTCTTGGGGGATGTAGAAGAGGGGTGCACTTTCCTTTGAAGGAAGAATGGGGACAGTTGAGCCATCTCCCAGCTCAGCTTCTCCTGCAACCTGGCTACTTTAGATCCATTTGGAGATGATGGTAAAAGGCCAAAGAGTTTTTTACAGTGGTTTCTGACTACTATAATGGAGCTTTGGTCCTCTCAGGGAATTTTCCCTGAGATAGCTGAACTCCTGTGGGACCCCATAGCTGAAGCATTGAGTGCCCTGGATTGGGTTTATAATGCTGAAGAAGATGACCCACTGAAGTGTGATAAACTGACTCTAAGAATTCTAGATAAACTCTTGCATTCAGCCCTATGAGCTCTTATGTTGAAACTGGGTGAATAAAAAGATCTTATTTTCATAATGAAGCAGTAGATGCTCCAGATTAATAATGTCTCTAGTCTAATAGAGCCAAAAGGTACAAACTTTGTGGCCACAAATGGAAAGCAACATGGCTGTGACTGCTGAGTCCAAAGGATTTCGAGGCTTAAATAAATGGTGTCAGTAATAATTATGTTACTACTTAGTATAAGACATGGGGTGGGCTAAAAACATTGCATGTTTGTGGGCTGAGCCTCTAGCCGGTGCCTTGCTGCTCAAAAGTGAAAGTAAAGGCACCTTGCTTATGGGTGCCAAGTTCCTAGCTCTCACTCAACATTTGCTGACACCTCCCTCCCTCTCTACCTTGACATCAGTCACTTTGAGGAGATAGGTGATTCAGAGCAGAACAATGTCAGTCTTTCCTGAAGGGAGACTAAGGCCATATGCACTTATTAAAATATGCTGGGGGACTTTGGGAAAAAGAGGGACTCAAACTTTTATAGCTCTTTTGGATACAGGTGCTCACGGTACCATTCTGTCCAGTCCAGTGGAAAGAGGGATGAGAATGCTTGGATTCAGCTAATGAGGTTTTAGAAGAGATCACATTGAGGAAGGGAAGATAATGTGACCTTGAGTGTGGGCCCTTTGGGCCAATTCAATGTACTTTTGTTGTTGCAGGTGCTACATGCCTATACTTCCCTATTTCATAAATTCCAAAGGGGATTTTCCTGAGTTGTGAAGAGCTGTACATGTAGAAGTGCTAGTACCTTTTGGGCTTCTTTGAACTACAAGTCACTGTGATTGATGGTTTTGCAGATTGGAGCCTTTGGCAAAGGGAGACACCTCTAACCACTGAATGCTGCTTGAAGTCCTGTTAATAGTTTCTTTACCTGGATGCTGTATAAGACATATTGAATGGATTTGGCTGTAACCTTTGCTGATCAGACTAAACAGAATAGTCAGTTGAATGTCGTACTCATAGGAAAATTCACCAGAAACAGTGCAGTATAAATCCAAGGGTTGGATATTGCTGGGGGAAACCAAACCAAAACAAAACAAAAATACCCTCCATTTCTTCATGTCTGAAGAGCGGCCACTGATTTCCTCTGTTCTGAATTATCTGTTCAAGCATGTGTGTATAGCAAACAACCTTGGAAAATAGATACAGTGTTTCTCTCTGGGGCAAATGCCAGGTATGCTTACTATCCATGATCACATCTGTGATTCAGACTTCCTATACTAAGAGTTCCTCTCCTATAAAACAACTTACTGCATATGCACTTATCACATGGCCCTGTGGGAAGTGGAGTTCAGGAAATTATTGCAAATGCTAACACTTTGGATTCTGCTATTGCCATGAATGATAAAGGTCTTTGTCTCTGACCTGGGTGTCTTATGTCTTCTGCCATCATTCACAAAACAATGATAGGTAACTTCTTAGCATGTAAGTAGGGTAAAATATCCGACTTTTCATGGTTCTCAATGCACCTACCCACAGATTTCTATTTTCTAGTTGAAACTATGGCACTGCAGTGTCATCATTACAAAAACTCTTGTTTCGACAATCATCTAATAAGACACAGAAATTTTAATAGAAATACTATAATCATAATAGTGAAACAATGATGGAAATTTTATGCAGAAGTGTAGATTAATGGAAGTTATTAGAATATAAATAAAGCAACTTGATGCTATATTGAAAACACATCTTAAAAGTTTACAAGGCATTAAAAGAAGAAACTGACAAAGAAACAGATGTGTTCTACGGTTTAGTTAAACTATCTTAAGGCTGAATAGTAGAGCAATAGATGGGTGTGACAAATTGAAGCAATTCAGCCATATTACATGATCTTCCATGAGACTAATCTCCCCCTTCAACTACGATAGGTAGAAATGTCTGGATACTTTATTTAGGAATTAGCAACTATGAGTGGTTACTCAAAATACCTCAAGGTATAAGACATGGAAGTCAGGGGCAAAGGCTGTTGCATATATAGGTCATTGGTTATAAGAAAAGGCACTCCACTAGGGGTCAGCTAAACCCCAGTTATGGATGAAACCCAAGAGGCAGCCCAGTGTTTAACAACCATGAAACCTGTGAATCCTGGGACAGCTATTACTGTCTGTGTAGCCCAAAGTTTTGAGTGCAGATTGCTGACTGGAAGAACTAAAGACTTAGGAAGAAAAAGGCAAAAAGGATGTTTGTGTGGCAGGCTCTGTACACATCCCAAGCGGGGATGGGGAGGGAGTGGTTTCACAAGAGCTGGGCACAAGGCATGCTGGTTGGCAGCTGGCAGCTCTGTTCAGGTTTCTTGGAGGTCATTCAGGAGCTGGGTTCTTCCATGGCTGCCACTGGCTTAGCAGAACATACCTCTGAGACTCACATGAAGGAAAGGGTTATTAGAGGACATGACAAAAACAGGGCAATAACCCCTGAGGGAATGACAGCTGTAGATTTCAGTTCAGAAGTTTTTGAAAGATAAAATGACCTTAGTTTAGATTCTAGGCAAAGTACCAGGACATGACAAAAACAGGGCAATAACCCCTGAGGGAATGACAGCTGTAGATTTCAGTTCAGTAGTTATTGAAAGATAAAATGACCTTAGTTTAGATTCTAGGCAAAGTACTCACACTTATTTAGTGCTATTCCCCTTCTTTGCTGTGGCTTCTAGAAGTTTTTAATAATCTATTGGCATCCCGTGCGGGCTTTATTTTGACTCACTGTTTCAAAAATGGTGATGAATGTAACTCAGTGATTTAGATGACAAGGAAGATGGCTACTTATTGCTGTGAAAAAGTACCCAATGACTTTCTCAAACAAGGGAACAATGGTGGTATTTACCATTAAACAAGCTACGCATTTAGAAAAACAGTATTCCAAGCTTTATTAGAAGATATTTAGAATTCCGAGGATAGATGAATGTTTATTACAGCTAGCATGTTAATTTAAGATAGGCCACATTTATGATCTAATAAAGTTTTTTTATGTGTTATGTGAGGCCTTTAATGCACATACAGGGCTCCTTAAAAATTACCGTGCTTAGTACATTTAAATATTTTTAATAAACTTCTCATGAGAGATACTCTGAGGTACAGTCAATGTGGCACTGAAATGAGAATCACAAGGTTTGAATTCTAGCCCTGACTCTGCTGGCAATGAGCTGTATGAACTTGAATAAGTCACTTCATCTTGGCAGGTGTATTTGCTCAACAGGATAATGAGTGAGGCTCACTGAAGATTTGTTACACATTTAGACATAATTATAATTCTATGAAAATGTAACTCATAAAAATGAGGCCGCATAAGATGAAACCATGCAAAATGGTTGATTGGTCTTTGCCATGAACACATAGGGAATGAGCCCTTTGATTATGTCCCAAGAGATGCATGGGACTTAACTTTGGACATCTTCCAGAGCAAAACACAGCTTGGGCTGATATTTGTCCTCTGAGGGAAGCTCAGTGGCTCAGATATAAAATGTTTTTTGATTGCCTGGCATTTCATTTGTAGCCTCAGGGTCCCAAAGCACTAGCCTTACATTAGGAGCCCCTCCAGGACCTTCTCAAGATCAATGCTTGGATTGCTACAGCCATTCATTGCAAAAAATTAATGCAGACTCTTGGGGACCAAGCCACCATCAGCTGTAGCCCCAGGGAGATGGGAAACTGGGAGTGAGTCCACTTTAAGCAATCTGCTGAACAAATACAGACTTGAAAAATGAAAGAACTACACTGATGCCTACTTCAATTTTCTCTGAAAGATGTATTTCTTTCAGTGGTAATGGATGTTCTAACTTTAATCTGGTAAGTGTACCTGTCATCACTACAAACCTTTACAGTGGTTTACTGTAAATCTGAATGTTAAAAAAATACATTGTGGCATTTGGGAATATCAATAGAGCTAAAATTTAAAATTTATTTATTTCACTCTCCTACAGTTTAATTTAATAAAATATGAGGTCTAAAGGAAGGTACTTTGTTCTTGGGAATTTCAGCATGCATTATTAGTTCGGTTTCCTAACATATAGAGTGTCGAAGTGAATGTAGCTCATGCCAAATGTTCTTAACAACAGTTAATAACACTACTGTAAATTTTGATCAAAGGAAGGTACTTTGTTCTTGGGAATTTCAGCATGCATTATTAGTTCGGTTTCCTAACATAGAGTGTCGAAGTGAATGTAGCTCATGCCAAATGTTCTTAACAACAGTTAATAACACTACTGTAAATTTTGATATGGTTTATAGTGGAAGAGGACTTTTTAATCCTGGTGTCTCGCCCTGCACAGTCAATTTAAGTAAGGAACATGCAACTGTTTGTGAAATAACAGTGACAAGGCAGAGCATTGCTAGAGGAGGTGCTATTCTTAGTCTTCTCTTTGATTTTTAGTCTTCTTTTCTCATTATCGTTGTCAATTAGTAGTTACTGAACTCCTGCAAGGGCATTGACCCTGTACTTGAAGCAATACCATATTGAGTAATGGAAGAACAGAAATTGGCTTAACCATTATCAGACATTTACCCTTGGGATTTCTTCATTCTTGTGTCTAAAATGCAACTAAGTTGGTTTTGCCCCTGGGCTCCACCTCTCCTTGAATCCCATTAGCGAGTTTGTTTCCAAAAAGCTAGAGAAAGTTATACAGAAAGTCAGGCAAATAACTTACTACTATGCAATCACAAAAAGTTTTATTTCATTTCTTTAATTCAGCTTCAGATATTTACTGTATTTGTACCCATCTGCCTATGGTGCATCTTATCCTTTCTCAAGCCCATAGCTCTGATATAATCAGAAGGGTGAGTTTTTAATTGTATAGAAGTGTAATGCTCTTGTTTTGTGTTGGCTTTTCCTTTCTCAATGATTTTTTTTAATCAATAATCTTTTCAGTCCAAGTGGAAAATCTGGAACAATGTTCTAGGTAAAATAATTTCAAGCTGAGAGAGTATGTAGGACTTCTGAAGGCAGAAACTGGAAGCAGAGCTAGAGAAGGATATTCTGGATGGAAGAAATGTGTGAGTGATTCTCATCCAAAGTGGAACAAAGTCCTGTCCTCATCCCCCCTTAGTGTCCACAAATAGGCTCAACATTCTCAAAAGAAATATTATTTAACTAAAAAGAGTAGGGATTAAAGAGTATAGAAAATGAAATTACTAACATTAAGATAATAAAGTTCATATTATAGAGGAGTCTCACTCTATGACATCTAAACAGCTTTCCTGGCAATTAGACTCTGCCAATTTTACATAATTTTAAGTTAATATTTGTTCCTTTCTAAACGCATAATATTTTACAAACTCTAATAAAAATATGCCCATTTCCTTCATTGCACTTATTCCTGAGTTACAAATAAGTTACTCAGTTACTATATTTAGTTCTCTGATTGTTTTCTCTACAGGCTCATAACAATACAGTATAGTGAGACCAATCATTTTCAATCTAATTTTTTGTACAGACCCTCCATATGGCACAGATATTTATCCCACATCTGGAGTTAATCTAATGACTAGAAGTGTAATGTAGTCAAGGTAGTCAACTTCCCAACAAGTTATACCTCAAGCTTTGAAGTCCAACTCACAGGTTAAAATCCTAATTACACCACTTATTGTCTACTGAGAAATTTACTTAACTTATGTGTCTTCACTTATTCGCATGGTACAAACTGAGTCAGTTATTTTAAAGAAATGTTTGGTTGTATGTAGGCATGTTCTAGAAAGCTTTTACCATGAAAAGAGCCACCACTTTTCACTGTCAGCATGGAGTGAAGTTGCCAAATTGTGCGGGAAAAGGCAGAACATTATATAGGCTGGAATTCGCACAATTGTCTTCAGCTACAGCCTTCTTATTAATCTGACAATGTGCAGTAAATTAGTGAGTACCTTGCTGTTCCAAATCTCCAAATGTCAAATGGTGATGTTAGGTCTGTCATTTGTGAATAAGGCCACTCACTCCATGAGTTCTGTTCTCTTTGGGATGAGGCATTAATTTGCACATTCTATTTACTCAAGTGTGGAATTAATAGGTGTTTCAGTATGTAATTTTGATTCAATGGGTAAATACAGATTTCAGACATTCTTAGATTTATAGAGGGAGTTACCTGGTTTATTACTACAGAATGACAAAGGCTAGAGCTACTGTTCACCTTGGAATTATTTACATACAGCCTACTAAAAACTAAGTATTGACTTTGTAAGCACTTGGAATAATGATAATTATGTAGTACACCTGCTAGTATTCTTGGGAAATAGAACTAGTTATTCAATTGCATATAGTGACTGTATACGTTGCTACTTAAATGGCTAAATAATTCTTTGGTCTCTCTTGATCTTGCAGTACGTAAATGATTGCCTCTGCAGTGGCACCTCCTAACCACCAGAGGGTGGAATATCAACGTTTGGTGTGAGGAAGCAATTAAACTCTAGGTACTAGAGTCAATAAGGACTCTAGGTACTCAGAATGCTAGAATTCTAAGCCAAAATTTACAGTCACAAACTGTAACTTAGAACAATTCCATTAACCTTTCTATGCCTTGGTTTCTTCATTTTTAAAATGAAAATTATAACAGTACGTAATAACTTCGTATAGCATACATTATACGAAGTTATACGACTTCACTTTGCATTTAATTGGTATGATTGCATTTAGTTGTCAGAATCATCCAATGAATTAGGCATCATTTTCTTCAGTTTACGCTGAAAACTGAGTCTTAGAATTGTCAATTTGTCCTGGGGGTACACAGCTAGTAATTGACAGAATTTGGAATTGAGCAAAGATTAGTCATGATCTAAGACTTGTGCTTGTCCTCTTACAGTAAATTTCCCACCAAGATCTCTTCACATAATCATACCATTTCCTATTGCAGTGTTTTAAGTCCTTTATGCTTGAGTCCATACAATTTTTTTTTTTTTTCCTATAAAGAGCTCAAATGTGCTTCATGTTGGGTTAGATTACTTGCTGGCCTCTTCTTCAGTTAACTTCTCCTATGGGGAGTGGTCAAGCTCAGCTGAAAAGAATGAGTTAAGGTCTGGAATGATGAACAGAGCAGACTGAAAAATGAAGCTTGTTTGACACAGTTGTCTCTCTCTCTGCTGTCATTCCCCTGCCCACAAAGCACACATATCACACCTAACCACTTATCACCAAAGTCCTGTCTTTCCAACGAGTTACATGCAGTAAAGAAACATACACTTGGAAGGCACATGAAGTGTGTTTTCCCTCTTGTCTTCAGAAATGATGGCCCAAGTGAGTCGGGCTCTTCCTAGAGAATTCAATTTGAGTTGCATTAGTAACAATCCTCACAGTGAACACATTTTATCTATGTTGGCATAACTGGCTGTAACTGGGATACTGAGAAGCCTCCATGCAAATAAAGTCTCTTTTTATTATTGCCAATGCTTTGTTGCTACCATCACTGCTATGGCCAGAAGCTTTATATCAATGTCTCTTGCTGCAGAGATGCTCTGATGTTGTGGCTGCCGCATGCTCTGTTGCTATTGATGGGGTCAAATAGTATTCAACCTCTCTCAGACCTTCCTCAGCTCTCACTCAATTCCACTCTTCTACAGGACACCTGCATAAATGGTGGTTTATAGATTTTAGGTTTAAATCTTACTCCTTGGGATCACCTGTGTCTAGCCTACTTACTGTATGAGGGTTATCCAGATAAACAAAACCAATAATTTATATAAAAAATAAATCCCTCTCTCTCTCTTTACACACAAACAGACACAGACACATACATATGTATATAAAGAGAGTGCTATAAGGAATCAGCCCACATAATTATGAAGGCTGAGAAGTCCTATGATCTGCCACCTGCTAGCTGCGGACTCAGGAGAGCCAGTGATATAATTTCAGTTCAAGTATGAAGGCCTGAGAACCGAGGGAGCTGGTGATGTAAATCCCAGTTGAAGGACAGGAGAAGGATGTCCCAGCAGAAGTAGGCAGTCAGGAAGCAAAGAAGGGCAGATTTCTCCTTCCTCCATCTTTTGTTTTATTCAAGACCTCAGTGAATCGAATGATGCCCACCCACATTGGAGAGGGCAATCTATTGATTCAAAATCCACAGATTTTGTAGTCCATCGATTCAAATGCTGATCTCACCCAGAAAATCCTCACAGATTCATCTGGAAATGATGTTTAACCTGGGTGTCTCTTGGCACTCAAGTTGACACATAGAATTACCAACCCTTGTCCCTCCCTTTTCCCAGAACTAACTAGTAAATTATAAATAACATTAGCTTTGTCATAGATTCAGAGTTACTTACCATCCAACTTCAACTAGGTAGGACACGTGTTTCTAATCATTTCCCTTAATAGAAGGTGCTGCCTACATCTTCCAAAATACAAGACAGCTAATCCCTTTTCTGTGGGATGCCTAGAATTTCTAATCAGTAATAGATATTCCCAGAACTAACTAGTAAATTATAAATAACATTAGCTTTGTCATAGATTCAGAGTTACTTGCCATCCAACTTCAACTAGGTAGGACACGTGTTTCTAATCATTTCCCTTAAAAGAAGGTGCTGCCTACATCTTCCAAAATACAAGACAGCTAATCCCTTTTCTGTGGGATGCCTAGAATTTCTAATCAGTAATAGATTTTTGGGTTTATTTAAGTTCTCCATCACCTCCTCCATACTGAGTCTCTGAGCTAGCTGCATTGCTAAACTTTACTGAGCATCTGCTATGTACAAGGTAGTATTCTCACCATTTTCAGTTTCCAATTTAAGCTTCACAATGGCTCTATCACTGTCATCTCTATTTTGGACTTGAGGAAACTGAGGTGAAGAGTGGTTAAATAACTTGCACTTAGTCACATAGTTGAGACTAAAACAGCCTTCACCCAGCACAGCTAAGATTCCAGTCCAAAGAAATCTGTCTTCAGAGGCCATGCTCTTAACCATTCCTCATGTTGCCTCCCAAAATGAGAGATTCACCTAAGAGTACACCCGAAGCTTATACCTAGTTACCCAAACTAAATTAAAGAACTTCACACATTCTTACTCTATGGTTTTATGACCTTCATACTGACTATGTTTTCCATCTTCTGTTGATGAACACAAATGTGTTATTTTATTCTGGTTCATTCTAGAAAAACTATGGTGAGGGGACATGTTCTCTCTTTAGGTTGCAAATACTTCTACCATTTTCATCAGATGAAAACAAAAAAAACCCAATAACACAAACCCCACAAAAGTGTTGAATAAAAACAACAGTGTGACAAATTTATATTCCAAATAAAATAAATCTATTTAAAACAAAGAACATTTTCCCAACTCAATAATCACTTAAGAAATAGCAAAATTAGGATGAAGAATATCAGAAATGGAGTGAAGAGGGTAAACTTCAGCTCATCCTATTCAAAGGTCTCTGGTTACCATATAGTTGTAAAGTCCATGGACGTAAAATTCAAAATTCTCTTGCACTTTTCAAGGAACAGATTCAATCTCATAATTAACTTAAGATTGTTCTGACTCAGAGGATAAATTAGTGCATGGCCCATGAGCAGGTGCAGATGTTAGTTGTGGTTTTGATATTATTAACTTCATAGGAAACCCCTGATAGAGTTGAACCTATCAGAATTTATAAGACTAGGTAGGCTTCTAGTTCTATTTTAACTCCAATATTTTATGGACCTCTGATATTTGTAGCACATTAGTTAATAAGTCATATCCAATGGTAAGTATTTCCACAGGTTATAACTAGTAGCCAAAGTGTAATGTTAACTTACTAATTACTAATGGTATTCCCAGGTTGCTTCTCTTATTTCTGTAAAACAAATAATGTCCTAGTGATCTAAAGTTGCTTTCCAGTCTTAACTTACCATCACAAATGCCCAAAAGAGAAGACAAAAATTCTTGTTTTTGGAGACAGTAGTAGAAGAATACATGTTTACTTATTCACAAACACATGCACAATATTTTGTATTTAGAGAAATAAAAATTTCTAAATATATCAGAAATAAATTCATTCACATTAGAATATGTCATCTTTTCTACAGATTCCTTACTTACTAGGCAATTGCAAACCACCAGTAACACAGCAAGTCGGTTCATAAATGCTAGAAGATTCCAGGAGTTGTGGCTCAGGTACAACATTGACCAAAAGTCTACAGGAGTTGTATTCAGGGCTCTGAGACTGGCATTGGCTAGATTCACATCCCAGGGTTTGGCAACTCTTAGATACAGGAGTCTTGGGTGGAGAACACTTTGCCATGTAGCTCGCAGGTTGGTGGCTCCGGACAAGAGAACCCACTTGCTGACTGCGTCCTGACTGGCAAGGCTGAGAAACATGCTTCAACATTGCTGAGGATCTTTCTGATTGGCATGTTGTTCTTTCACAGGACCTGGAATTGGAATAAGTTGTTTGGACAATTTTGGGGAGGCGGGTTCTTTGTACACAGGTATCCTTTGTGACCAAGTCTTGTTCACAGTCAGTCAGTTGGCAGCTGGTAGTTTCACTGCAGATATCTTGAAAGTTGTCCAGAAGCCAGGTTCTGCTATGGCAGCTGCTGGGCAAACAAAATCCATCTTCAAAGTTTATAGAATTAGAGTCATGTATGATGGCAGAGAGTGGTGGGGCATCGTAGAAGCTCTTGAGTGAGTGGCAGTGGCTATGGAACATATTGCTAAAACTCTTAAATGAAGTTGGTTGTAAGGACCCAACATGTCACGTTTGAAGATCATATTCTTTGCTGGGGAGATTTTATATTCAGAAAACTGGGTGTTGGCTTCTTCTCAAGACTCCTTTGAATCCCATTGCTTGAGCTAACATCTCATTAGCACTTTGTTTAGTTCTATGTGAAGATGACATCTTGTTAACAAAGATGCAAGTCCATTTTGAATCTTCAAAATGGCTTTCATGTTAGCTCCAAAGATGACTCATTCAGGGTAGGGTTGGTCAAATACGAGTCCCAACATGACACCCAAGCTAACATTTTTTTTTTTTTTTACTTAGTCACCATGATTCTCCATATTTGTAAGTGGACAAAGAGGAGTGTATGTGAAAACAGCCAATTAAATACTGATTAACATTCAGCACTGAAGTTTTGAAAGATGCCATCTTTGGCAGAACATGGTAATGAGATGTTGAAGACATTTTTAGTCAGAAGTGAGTCCACTGAGCACATCATCATTCAGTTCAGATCTTTGTCTCTCCAGTTGATTAGGATGTGGGAGGACTCTGCAATGACATCCCTGCTTACTGTACACCCAAAGTACTGAATACTGAGCACATCATCATTCAGTTCAGATCTTTGTCTCTCCAGTTGATTAGGATGTGGGAGGACATCCTGCAATGACATCCCTGCTTACTGTACACCCAAAGTACTGAATATGACCATTGCTCTATCAACACACCTCTCTTTGTCTAATATTTTGTTCTCCTTGTCTCTTTGAAGGCCAATTTATGCTTCCTCTTTATGAATCCTTCCCCCATTTCCTACTTAAAAGTTATTACTTATTCCTCTGAATTACCAGTGGATTTTAACTCTTTATTTATTATGACTCTACTCTACACCAAATAGTTTACTTGTGTTTGTGCTTCTCAAAGGTTGATAATTTCCCATTGTAACAAACCTGCTTCAAATACACTTTTCATTTATTTTTTTATTCTGCTGTGTTTTTTGACTGCAAATTGATGATCACCTCCTACATTTATTTCATTAGTATTCTGTACTCAGCATAGTTTCATACTCATAGCAGAGAACCTATCAGCACAATTTCTATAACACATTCTATAATTTACTTTGCTCAGTTTATGACCTTGAAACAGGAAAAAAGTATATTAGCACAGCATTCTAGTCTACCTTTCTCAAGTCAGAAAAAACTCAAGAACATTCAGGAACTCTAAATAACTTTAATATAAACTGTCCTTGATATGTGAAGAACTGGGGATATTATATACTTAAAAGGACATATCTGTCCTTTAAGCTTTCAGCTTTATAGGCTGCACACTCAACTTGTATATAATATTTGTAATGAATTAAAATTATTTATAATTTTGAGTGATCATTGTTGTGCATTTAAAGATTTCATTATGCCTTTCACATGAACCCTAGAACAACCTACTTAATTCTTATGCATATTTGTATTTATTATAACACAGAGTCTTTCACTGTAGCTTGTGACTTTCCTACTTAGAAGTATTGAATGGATTCTCATTACTTTTTGAATAAGATCCTTTCCTCTTAGGCTGGTCTACAACACCTTGAAAGACCTGGCTGCTGCCCATTTTTCTAACTCCATCTCTTGTCGTTTCTCTCTGCCCAACATGCCATACGCTCACAGGCCTTACTCAACTCTTTTAGCTTTTCCTTTCCTCAGTGTTTTGTACACGCAGCGTCCTGTCTGTTTCACCCTTTCACTGTCTTCTCCCATTCTATGTACAGCTCTTCTCATGTTTTGTGTCTCAGCTTAAAAGTTACCTCTTACAGTGGCTCCATCATGCTGCCTAAAAAAAAAAGAATTCCATTCTCAGGATCTAATTTTATTTCCTCCATAGAAATTATCTCAAACTATGATTTTATTTGTTTCTTCATTGTTCCTTTGCCACTACAGTGTGAGTTTGGTGAAGGCAAGAAGCATGTATAGATTTCTCACTACAGCACTCCCAGCATTGAGCATGGTGCCTGGTTATCACATAATAAGATCTCCATAAATGTATTTTAGAAAATTAATGAATAGAAGATACAAAATAAAATGTATACAAATTGTAACTAAATGTCTGAAAAAATATAGTTTTAGCATCTTGACATAGCCAAGATTTCCAAGAATTGGCAAGGTAATTGAGCTTAAAGAAAAGAAGAAAAAAAATTGTCCCTACCTTTCAGCTACCCCTCCGTGAAATAAGAAAAAAGTCATTAAGAAAGCCACTTATTCGCATGGTACAAACTGAGTCAGTTATTTTAAAGAAATGTTTGGTTGTATGTAGGCATGTTCTAGAAAGCTTTTACCATGAAAAGAGCCACCACTTTTCACTGTCAGCATGGAGTGAAGTTGCCAAATTGTGCGGGAAAAGGCAGAACATTATATAGGCTGGAATTCGCACAATTGTCTTCAGCTACAGCCTTCTTATTAATCTGACAATGTGCAGTAAATTAGTAAGTACCTTGCTGTTCCAAATCTCCAAATGTCAAATGGTGATGTTAGGTCTGTCATTTGTGAATAAGGCCACTCACTCCATGAGTTCTGTTCTCTTTGGGATGAGGCATTAATTTGCACATTCTATTTACTCAAGTGTGGAATTAATAGGTGTTTCAGTATGTAATTTTGATTCAATGGGTAAATACAGATTTCAGACATTCTTAGATTTATAGAGGGAGTTACCTGGTTTATTACTACAGAATGACAAAGGCTAGAGCTACTGTTCACCTTGGAATTATTTACATACAGCCTACTAAAAACTAAGTATTGACTTTGTAAGCACTTGGAATAATGATAATTATGTAGTACACCTGCTAGTATTCTTGGGAAATAGAACTAGTTATTCAATTGCATATAGTGACTGTATACGTTGCTACTTAAATGGCTAAATAATTCTTTGGTCTCTCTTGATCTTGCAGTACGTAAATGATTGCCTCTGCAGTGGCACCTCCTAACCACCAGAGGGTGGAATATCAACGTTTGGTGTGAGGAAGCAATTAAACTCTAGGTACTAGAGTCAATAAGGACTCTAGGTACTCAGAATGCTAGAATTCTAAGCCAAAATTTACAGTCACAAACTGTAACTTAGAACAATTCCATTAACCTTTCTATGCCTTGGTTTCTTCATTTTTAAAATGAAAATTATAACAGTACCAACCACATAAAGTTGTTTCACCAATTAAATGAGGTACTGTGCATAGTGTCGGATCACAGGGCACCTGTTGAGATACAAATAAATATACGCAGCCATTATTTCTGATCATGTTAAAGATCTTCATGCAAACAAACACACTTCTCATAGTTACATCAGCGTAGGATTGATATAAAATTATAAGACAAAATAAACACACTGTCTTTTTGTGTTTGTGATTATGTCTGTAATTTTCCACATTCCATCCTTTTAAAGATTGGATTGCGCTTATCATTCCCATTAAAGACAAAAATCTAGCTTGTCTCCTTCTCTCAAGAGCTCAGCTCATTCGATGGTTGTAAGGTTGAATAGTTTGCATTGCTTTTATATTTGATTATGTGGATATGCTGGACTTCTAATCACTTGTTTAACCACATTTAAACAAAATAAAATAAAAAAATTTGAGTCCCCATTAAATACCATAATTTTTCCCAGTGCTTCCACAAGTTATGCTCTTTACCCTTGCCTCAGCTTTATCACATCATCCAAAGTTATGCCAAATGACCTAAGTTAATTTAAATACATCCCTTTTCTCCAATCAAGAAGTTACTCACACAGAAACATTGCATAGCAATGGAGAAATACTAGGCCAAAAGTGAAGAGACTTGGCTTCCAGCTCTGTTAATTCTATTAATTCACTGCATGAGTTTGAACAAGTCACTCTGCTTCTCTGGATATCTTATAAGATAATGAATTTAGATGAGGAGATTTTTAGCTGTCACATTGTGTGATTTTCTATCAGAATATTAATATCTGAGAGTTGAAAAGGACATTAAATGTCATCTTGTCAAATATTTCTACTGAATGAAATTCTAAGTTTCACTTAAAGCCATCTAATCTTAACTAAGATTACTTATGAAATTTTAACAGGAAAGATCAAAGACTAAAATCTGTCAATTATTAGTTGCTATGCATGCTGGTAGAAATCCACAACTGTATAACGAAATTATTTTGTAATGCTTGAGAGTAACTCCTGAGAATAAATGAAAAGTATGTTTCTTTGGCCAAAAATACATTGATCTACCCCAAAAGAGTTTGTTGAGGAGAATGACTAACATTAACTAGATATGACATTCTGTGAAATAAGTATCATGTAACCCTTCTCGGACACTGTAATGCATATAGAAAAAAATATTTTAGGCTCTGTAATACTTCAAGATTATGATACGATGACAATAATAGTGATCCCTACGTGGAATACAGAAATGGTCTCTTGCCAGCTTTTTCTGTTTCTAATGATAAGTAGATGCTTTTAGAATATGGTAATAAAAAGAATCATATGTGACATTATTTCTTCTCTGAGACTATCTCTAAATAAATATTGCTTCTTAGGATAATCCTTGGTCATTTACAGTTCAATCATACTAGACTTTGATTAAATAGCCAAAAAAAAAAAAAAAGAAGAAGAAGAAGAAGAAGAAAAGTTAGAGGATTACACATTGCCTATACAGCTCTTAATGATGAGTAATTGGAGAGAAGAATAAACATGATATCTTAACCATCCGAGTATTACAGTCTATGTTTTCCAACTCCTTGCTTTGTTATGTGAAAGTGTCATGGTTTATTATAATAGTTATACACTTGTTTTTGTTTCTTTCCCCAGATGTGCTTATTCTTGCCTGCCACTGAGGTTAGCTTTAAGTAAAGTTATTTTAATGCTTTCGAGTGATGCAGAAATGTGAATTTGTTTTTGAGTTCTCTCACCTCTATGGGCACTGCAGTTGTGATAATGTGCCACTGAGACTATGATAAACAAAACTTGATGATAATAATGACCAGAGGACTGATGACAACTAGCTTATCTGAAAAGAGTTTGACCAGCAAAAATGAAGGCATGTTTGATGTCATTGACATAATATATCCTGGTGAATGTCACCCTAGCTTCATTTTATCCATTTATGTATTCATTTAACTGTGATTGAATATTTACTATTTGCAAGATTCTTTTAGACAAGATTTTGTTTTGTCCACTGAGGGTACAACATGGGTAAACAAAAAATAAAACAAACAAACAAACAAAAAACCAGTAATGATTAAAAATAATAATGTTGCAAGATTCTTTTAGACAAGATTTTGTTTTGTCCACTGAGGGTACAACATGGGTAAACAAACAAATAAAACAAACAAACAAACAAAAAACCAGTAATGATTAAAAATAATAATGCTAAAGTCCTCCCTATCAGTGCAAATTACCACTCATGATACTGTCATGTGCCAAGTAGTTCTTGGGTGACTTCTACTATGAGCACAGATGGCCTTACAGTGACCAGATAGAAGGAGGACAGAGTTAAGTACCAACAAAAGAAATAACTCTCAGCAATTACATTCCTCTCATTATTTCTTATTATTTATTATTTAGATATACTCATACTAAAATGTTTGTTTCATTATACCAGCTACCACAATCAGTCAAAAACATAACCTCAGAATTCTATTATGGCTTGCATTAGTCTGATAAGGAGGCTCACGAAAAGTATTTTGACAATTTCCTCATCCAAAACAGCCAGGCTAGTACTTTCTGAAACATTACTGCTTCTTCTGGAAGTTTCTTAGACCAGAACAAAGTAGTTTAACCAAAGTAAAGTGTCCTGATTAGGCTGAAATGACCATGGATAGAAAAGACGAGGGTAATCAGTCCAATCTCTGATTCTACTTGGCAGAAATTCCCAGAAACTAACTCTATGTTGTCAGAAATGTCTACCTATCCGGAAAACTACACCTGCTCCTCAAATTAAATATTTTATTTTTAGTCAAAGAATAGTCGATTTGAAAAATTTCCAACACTCTAAAAAGGAAATAAACAGCAAGACGTGTGATCTGATAGCAGAAAATGAGTTTATTTGATGAAAAAAAATCACCTCTTGCTCCATTTTTAACTAGAGATGTAAAGGGAAAAACAAAAGAAAGAGAAATGGGTATTCTATAAGACAAATTATTTTAACATTAATAAGATTATGTTTTTAATTATTACTCTTCTAGGTAGTAGAATATAGACATTAGCCAGATGATAGCTGAGATTGACTTTGAGGGAAATAATTGTGAAGTTGAGGTCTAGAGACCTTAACATGTTGCCTGGTAGAAGCCAGATCCACAGGTTGGTCTGTAACAGGAAGACTGGCAGCTGCTAGAAGCCAAGTAGGTTGGGCGGCAGAATCCAGATCCATAGCTCACAGAGGGGAAGCCACAGACTCCATAACGCCGGGGTCTGAAGCCACTGGTTCCACAGCCCAGGGAGTAGCTGCTCCTTGATCCACAGCCCAGGGAGCGGCAGCTGCTCGATCCAAAGCCCAGAGACCCAGCATAGGTCGTCTGGCAAGGACTGCAGAAGGTGGAAATCCTCGGGCGGTAGCAGGACGTCTGGCAGGGGCTGGACACCACACAGGACGTCTGGCAGCTGGAGGGCTCACAGCAGGTCTCCTGACAGCCACTGTAGAGAGAGGATCCCAGCTGGCAGGTGCTGGGAGAGCAGAGGTTAGTGCGGTAGATCAGGTTGCTGGGGAAGGAAGAGCCACAGGAGGAGACTGGGTAGCGGAGGCAGCCCCCAAAGGAGCGGGCAGAGAAATTTCCAGAGCAGCAATTGTAGGACATATTGTCAGGAGATGCGAGTTCAGCTGAGTTACTGTGCGAGGATGCTCTGTCTGTCTGCTTCCAGTGATGTTTATATACCCTCACTCTGCTAGGTGTGATGCAATAATCGAGACTCTGCCCATTCCTGTGCATGTCTTTTCATTAAGTTACTAATTAATGTAGGCTATAATTATAGTTGAACACATTCATGTGTTCTTAACTGCAGTTTAATCATTCTGGTTTATAGTATCCACTTCATTTCCCCCTCTCTTTCTTTTATATTTTTGTCAGAAATAAGGTGTGGTTTGATTTCAAAACATTGGTCATGATGTATATAGTGCCCCCCTCTATTTCATTGAGTTTGAGTGTGAGTAGTTTGAGCATGAGTGTGTGAATTATTACCAGCAATGTACTCCTAACAGTCATCACTACCCACCCCCAGTTGCTTACCCATGTTTTATTGAACATTTACTATGTGCAAAACATTTAAACGTGTAGTGTAACTCAATATTTGCAACAATTTTATGAGATAATAAGTGTTATAAACAATTTAGGAATGAGGCCATGGAGACTTTGAGAAGTTATGTAACCTCCAGGTAATAAATTAAAAGTCACAGACCCACTCGTGTCTGTCTCCAAAGCTAGCAGGAACCACAATGCTCTACTGACAACTTGAGAAGCTTGTCTTTCTGCTTCCAGAATCACATAAACAATTGAGTACTCAGGTGAAACAATAACACTTCCAGTTGATAATATTTGCATTTTTTCTGATCTATCTACCTGAGTATCCTTGTCCCTTTTATGAAGTCCCCAAATATAGCCACTTATTAATCTTTTTTATTTATTAATTATTTTTGTTTATTTTTTAGTATTTGAAGTTACCATGGAGATGCTTGCTACAAGCTATTTTCTATTTGCCCTCTCATTTGGCTTATTATCATTAAGCAACTCATGTTTTATCTATCATGGAGTCACTGGATTCTTTTTCCACACTGGGCAAAGAATTATTTGACAAACACTTCTACCATCACTCAGAATAACTGCTAAAAACTGGTATAGCTTTAGTGAGTTGATTACCAATGAAATAAATTTGAAACAACTTGAATTTTAATAGTGTGCTAACCTTTGCCAACTCAGTTGGCAGTGAGAAATTTGACACTTTGAGAGCGATTCATTTCACTCCCTGCTGAGCTTCTAGAAAGCGTAAAACTTACCTTCATATTTAGTAGTTAAAATTATCCTTATCACTATAAAAAAATCAATGCTATAATGAAAAGTTTTGGAATTAGAAATGTCTTTTTTTTCACTTATTATCATGTCCAATTTCTGCTTTAAAACATCTTTTAGACACAGAAAGCCAAAAGCTATTGATGCAAGTTGATCTTTTCAACCTGTTTTGTTGATGATTGTTTTTTTCTGGCCTCCTGTAGTATTTGCTCATACACATCAAGGAAATATTCTGCCCATTATTTTACTTACCCATTTTTATTAAATGTATTGCTCACTTTTTTTTCCCCATTACTCTAAATCCTTTTCACCCCTCAAGGCTGAAATTAAACTACTCATATCTGACAGGCATTCATCTCAATTAGGCTTTACATCTTCAGGGATGAGAATCTCAGTAATTTATAAGCTAGTCCATTTGGGTGAGTTCACACACACGTACATGCACACTGTGTAGGAATTGCAAAGGATGTCTTTTGAAATGGGTCACACAGGTTGAGAAAGATTTCAGCTTGCAGGCCAGTCACATGTATGAAAAGACTGCAGTACACAGAAGTTCCATGGGGTCAGCAACTTGACTTAGTCTTTTCCGACCCAGCATCTGGTACATAGTAGGTGCTCAACAATTATTTATGAAATAAAAGAATATATCAAATCATGTGCATTTGGAAATAATTGCTTTTTTTCTTTTAAGTTACCTTTAATGAAATGTTGAGTGAATATAAATGTCTCTTTCATAAATAAATATAATCTCCAAATTAATCACAACCAGTAAGGCAGGCTCAATTAATCTAGGGAGCTACCTAGAAGATGTACCTGAGGATAGAAATCATGGCTTCAATGTGGGCACTTCCTGAACAATTCAATTAATCACAACCAGTAAGGCAGGCTCAATTAATCTAGGGAGCTACCTAGAAGATGTACCTAAGGATAGAAATTATGGCTTCAATGTGGGCACTTCCTGAACAATTCTTAGTCCCGGGTGTGAATGCACGCTTGTTGTCTTCCCGTTACACAAAGCAATGGGATCAGAAAAACTGTAACTAGAAAGATGTGGTCAGTTAGCTTAGCTAGAAGTCTGGGTATTACTTTCTGTTGTAGCTGTATCTTAATTATGGTTTCGTTTAATCATACTACAGATTCTAAACCCACATACACTAGCCAGACACTTCCCACAACTCAAAATCTCCATCAAAACCAGCCATATAATAATTTCTCTGAATCACGATAGCTCAGAGTGTTTTAGTTAGTTTTCCTCCATTCCTACAGGCACATTAGTGTTGTTACTTTACTTAGGAGATGTCCAACAGTCTACTATAGCCACTATTAATCTCAGTTATTTTATAATTTCTCAAAAAGTCAATATGTTTATAAAAAATAAAAATAATTAAAATTCTTAAAAATTAAAAAACCTTCATACATTTCTTTCAGAACTTTACATAC
This sequence comes from Galeopterus variegatus, assembly GCF_000696425.1. Lineage (NCBI taxonomy): Eukaryota > Metazoa > Chordata > Mammalia > Dermoptera > Cynocephalidae > Galeopterus > Galeopterus variegatus. The sequence goes on from NW_007727264.1 coordinate 355,495, forward strand.
TATTCTAAAAATAGATGTAACTACAATTTTTTAAAAATTGAAAATTGCCATATGTTTTATTTAAGTCAATACAACAGGTTTAGAATTTCCTAAATATGGGAGCTACTTCTTCCTTAAATAAATTAGAAAACATTCCTTTGAGAATGTGAACACATTTAAATATATTTATTATGGATGTGAATATATACATGTACACACAAACTTTGAGAAGGGTATAATATGCCTGTTATGCTTATAGATTTAAAAAATTAGGAAAGTTTGCTTCATTACCTGTTTGTGAGACTGTGTTGGTCTAAAGGTGCTTTCATGGATTTCATACTAACGCTTCATAACATGCTGGTGACATGGCTGGAAAAGCTGTTTCATCGAATAATAACCTGTTGTATGAGGAAACCATGTCACACAGCCAGAAAAATATGAGGTTGCCATTGGAATGCAGGTCTCTGTCTTGCTAGTCCAGTAATTTGTTCACCATGAACATTTAAGACGAATTTCATATTCTCTTTAGTCTGTATTTCCATAAACATGGCCTTTGATCATACATATTCCATTTGTATTTATTATACAAGTAGTTTTCCCTCATCTATCATTTTGATTTTTCTTTTATTGAAGCATAATTAATTACACATATTTGTGGGGTACAAAGTTGGCAATCGATAGTTGTGTACACTATGTGAAGATCAAATCAGGTAGTTAGCTTATTCATCATTATAATACATAATCATACTTTGTGTCTATTTTGTTTGAAAGGTTATATTTTCCTCACTTAGACTGTATAAATATGTTCATTTAAAAAATTTAGATCTCTCACGAATTTCGGTTCTTAAAGTGGTCCTTCATATCTGTCCCTCATTCACATCCCAAGCAAAATTGCCTTTGGGGCTTTCCTCGATTATCATTTCTTTCTCTTTCCTGTGGCTTCTTTCTCATCCATTCTAATGATTGTTTAATCCAAAAACTTTAAGTAGTGTTGTTTCCTCTTATTTTTTTATGCCGAATTCTCTAAAGAGTTGTGTGATCAGCTTGTCAACTGTCTCACTTCCTATTCTCTTTTCAATAATGCTTTTGTTTCTGTCATGTTGAATACTCTTCTGAAACTGTTCTGATATGATCAACAATGGCCTCAAGGCTGCCAAATACAATGGACATTTTTAGGATGATCTTATGTAAATGTTTAATCCCATTCAACATAAGTGATGGTGTTCTTACTCTTGAAACATGTTCATGTATGTAATTCCATGAAATCACAATCTTCATTTTTTACTCTTCGTTAACCTTAGTTGGGTTCTTGTTCATAAGATTCCTTAAGACTTCGTGCTGGTCTCTGGACATACTCTCTCTATAGAAGAGGCACGTCCTCTCCGTGGCTTAAAGTATCATCTATATTCTATGACATTCAAATACTCAAATTTGAATTTGCATTCCATAACTTTTTTGTTTTTTAAATTCTAGAGCTAAATATTCAACTACTTTTGTCATTTCCATTTAGAGGTTTCATAAACATATTAAATTTTTATGTGTATTTTTGCCCTTTCCTAGGTTAAAAAAAAAAAGTTCTTTTTTCCCTTTTGAATAAAGAGTATTTCCACCCACCTAGTCATTTAACTCAAAAATCTTAGAATGCTCCTAACATATGCAATTCACCTTGAATGTCACCCATTCTATCTTCCAAATTTATCTTAAATCTTACTGCCTTCCAGGATTTCTCACTGTTGGCACCATGGACATTTTGGAATATCCTTTGCATTGTAAGAGATTTGAAAGTATCCTTGGCCTTTACCCTATAAATACTAGTAGCATACCTTCCCTTTCAAATTACTACAATTAAGAATGTGTCCAAGAATTGCCTGGGGCTGAGGAGGAAGAAGAATCATGTCTCAAGGAGAACCATTACTCTAGTTCAAGGTAGTCTCTTTTCCTGGTAGGACTACTGAAAAGAGTTGCAAGATTGCCTGTGTCTTCTAAAAATATGTCTCCTTCAATCTTTTCTCTACACTCCTGCCTGATTGATTTTCTTAAAACAAAAAGCTGGTTGTGTCACTCTCCTGATTAAAACTTCTTGATTGATTTCTAGTACACTTAGGATAAAACACAAATCTTGTACATGATCTGCAAGGCTGCATGGTCTTGTCCCTGCACGTGTCTCTAACAATATCTCCATACACAATTCTTTCCCTCCCAAACACACTGGCCTTTGTTCCACAAGATTTTTCCTACGACAGAGACATGCTATTCTCTCTGTCATGAATGTTCTTTCTTTATTAAAACTAAAATAAGCCTTTCCTTACTTGCTAATCACCATATCTCAGGAAAAATTAGGTTCCTCTTTTATGGGGAAACTAATTCTTATCAGCCCTGTATTTAATTCTACCATTTTAAAAAATGTGTTTATGTTTAGAATGAGCAGTGCTACTCAAACAAGTCAGTCCATGACGGTTTACCAACTGGCCATGTGATAACTAGTGCTTGTCAACCCATAAAATAATGTATTGCTTCACTCATTAAGAAGTCTTGCATGATTACAAATTTCAGTTTAAAAAA
>NW_007727264.1:358895-360323 GCF_000696425.1 Galeopterus variegatus
TCTTTTGCCTCTTCTATTGCAGGTGGTTTTCAGTATGACCTGAGCCTTTAGTCTTGTCTATCTCAATTCTACTTCTTTTTTGTTGTTGGCGGTTTGTTTTGGTTTTGGTTTTGGTGGCTGCCTGGTACAGGGATCTGAACCCTTGATCTTGGTGTTATAGCACTACGCTCTAACCAACTGACTGAACTGGCCAGCCTTAAACTCTGTCTTGTATGCATTTCTCAGAATGGTCTTTCTAAAAGCCCATGGTGACCTTCTCAAAGTCGAATTCAATTTCCTAAGTATGATATGCAAGTCATCCTGTGATCTGACCCCCAATTATTTCATGTTTCGAGTCTCCAGATCCTAATTTTATCTTCAAAAGATACCAAATTGCTTCGGCTCAGCCTAAGACTAAAAGCAAACGGGTTAGTCAGGCAAAGAGTTCTTGTTTCAAGAAGCTCAGCATCAGCAAGGTGTGTCAGAAGAGAAGAAATGAAAGACAAGTCTGGAGACAAATGGACAGGAGCCAGATTACAGGGGGCTCTGTAAGCCACAGTGGGAATTTGGACATATTTTTTTTAATGTCCAAAATACTCTGAAAACCAAAAACTTTTTTTAAGAACTAACTTTTTTAAGAGTTAACTTGATGGTAAAAGATGACATGACCTGTTTTCATTAAATGGAATCACATAGCCCAAATCATATATATATATATATATATATATATATATATAATGTGTGATATATGATGCATACTTTCCATTAGTTTGGAAAGATATATATATATATATATNAAAAAATCATGTATTTGGTAAAATCATGGATTTACTCTTCTCTATGACCTGCTCTTTGAGTGGCACATCTCTGAATTGTAATTTCTAAGGTGGGGGAGGGGGACTGGCAATAACTGTGTTCTTACTGAGGACTGAATCCTCGGCTCATGAATAGTCAAAGTTAATAGTTGTTGCTTATTAAATACTTACTGGATGGTAAGTAAGTAAATTAATGATTTTATCATCACTTAATTATCTCCTATCTTATCCTGTCCCTAGACCTCCAAACTTTTGCTTAACACACATCTGTCCTTGGAAGTTTCACAATATCCCCTTGGATGTTTTACAGCAGTAAACCCAGCAAAGTCTCAACTGCCCTCATAGTTGGAACTGACTGGCCCAGACTTACTTCTATTCCTCTGTACGCTATCTTACTAATAGTATACCATATTTATAGTTCTGAAAACTACATCCCTGGGAGATGTGTATGACCTCCTCTTTCTTATTTCCCACATCTAATCTAAGAATGGCGTGTCTTGCCATTTTTATCTCCAAAACATGTTAGAATTTTTTGCCTTCTCTGCGGCCTCCCTTATCTTGCTTTAATTCAGCTCTTTTGCCTCTTCTATTGCAGGTGGTTTTCAGTATGACCTGAGCCTTTAGTCTTGTCTAT
>NW_007727264.1:361936-363981 GCF_000696425.1 Galeopterus variegatus
ATATATATATATATATATCAGTGTGACATTCTGATGATCAAGCTGAATATATATATCAGTGTGACATTCTGATGATCAAGCAATCCTGTTATCTGGATCACAACTCAGGAGCTGAGGCACAACTGGGATGTCATTTGGTTAATATATATATTCTGTTCAGTATGAATACTTTTACATTTTGCCTTAGAAATAAATCAACATTTTTGATAATGGGGTGTTGTCCCAGATTCTACTTGGGATATTATATAATGTACGGTTTATCTGCTCTATTATCTTTCTAAGTTCTGAAAATCCCTGGGTTCTAAAACTCAACTACCCTCATTGGTGCATATAAGGTAATGTGAATCTGTAGCAATGAGAAGACATTGATAGATACAAATGTGAGATACTAGACCGAGTTTTCCTTCTAGAAAAATGACTGTGTTTGCAGTATGAAGATTGGATGGATGGGTCAGATGGGGCACCAGGGTTCAAAGCCAGGCAATATGATTCAATAGACTATATTTTTAACCACAGTGCTCAACTGTCTCCCATAAAAACAGCTATGAAAACACAGGAACATATATAGAATGAGATGGGAAGGAGACTTTGAATAGCTCCCTGAGAAAACCTTACACATAGGGAATCAGCAAAGAAAGAGGAGCCTACAAAAGAATGAGAAGGAATAGCTAGTGAAGTGACAAAGTCAAGTCAAAAATGTATTACAAATAAAGAAAAGTGTTCAGAAGTATCCAATGTCAGAGGAAGGCCAAGTTAAATTCCTCACTCCTCACCTCACCCTAGATTTTAAGCAACTCACTACTCACTGCTGTCAGAGACTGTGTGTGTGTGTGTGTGTGTGCGCGCGCGCGTGTGTGTGTGTGCGCGCGCATGTGTGTGTATTTAAACTTGGAAATGACCACAGTTTCAACAGTGCTTGGTATACAGTGGATGCTAAATAAACACTTGTAAACTGAACCATCCTGTCCAAATTCTTCAATATATTAATATGGAATTTGAAAGTTAGAGAGATCCATTTTAAATAAATTCAGCAAGCTTGCATGGAAGTGTAGGGCATCATTATGTGTGGTGAGAACAAGGAGGTGTAAGAGATGGCTCTATACCTAAAGGAGGTATGCCTTAATCTGTCTCTGGAAAATGATTAGAAGTATGTTAAGAGAAGATACGTGACTGTAAAGTGTGTCATAGTCTTTAACATATATACTGCAAATTATTTTAAATCTTGTTAATGTTTTATGTAAGAAATAGTAATTCTCTGATTAGAAGTTATTTTAGACTACAGGATTTTTCCTGCTTNATGTAAGAAATAGTAATTCTCTGATTAGAAGTTATTTTAGACTACAGGATTTTTCCTGCTTATAGAAATGTCCTGTCCATACTCTGGTTTTACAAATTGCTTTTTATGAAATCAACAACTAAAGGTATCCAAACAGTAACTTATCATATTAAAAAAAAGTTGTAACCTCAGTAAGCCAATATCTCTAAAAAATCAAGGAACCACTGTTTGTGTTTGTATTTCATAAAAGCTTAGTTTATTAAATAGCAACATTTTTGTCACATTATGGAATAACAAGAGTACGTGAAATAGCCCCATAGTTTCTCTTAACTATTTTATTATCTGGTGTATAAAACTCTAAAATAATTTCCAAACTTTGATCCTTCTTTGGTTGTATGATGGTGGCAGAACATGTCTCTGAGAGAAACTAAGTAGTTGATGGCCAGCTTGATCCTGAAACAGGGTTTGACTAGATGAACATGAGAAAAAGCAGCATTTCCTGTAGGAGTATGAAGAGGCATTAAGCTGATTTATAAAAATCAGTCCTGTAGACTAGTCTGTAAAGAGATGAAAAACTGTCTCTAGCATAGAAATAGTTTTGGTGGTAAGAAGCTGAGACTCTAATTCAAGCTATTAGAACCACTGGATCTACAATTTAGAGCTTAGAATCCATTGAATTCATAGCCTGGAGACCATCTTCTGGAAAAAAGCATGATTTTTAGCTACTGGTGGGCTTACTGCAGTTCTTCTGAGAGTCTTTACAGAAAAA
>NW_007727264.1:364744-366815 GCF_000696425.1 Galeopterus variegatus
AGCATGATTTTTAGCTACTGGTGGGCTTACTGCAGTTCTTCTGAGAGTCTTTACAGAAAAAGCAGATGTCAGTTGGGTACACCACTGGGGGAAGAAGAGACACAAGATTAGTTTGGGTAGACCAGGAATTCCATGAGAGAACAAGAAGAGAATTTTCCACCAGTATAGCAGCTGTAATATGTGATCATTATATCTGATCCATTTGTGTTAGTGTCAGGGGTGTCTGAATTCCGAATGCCAACTGCTGGCCTAGAGGGCTCTCATCCTGTAGATGTGATATTCTTGAAAGCCAACTTCAATATTCTTCTGCACTGCAATTTGCATAAGAGTGTTGCCTTGGTGTGTTGTCTAATTTCAAATGAATAGCTTAACACCGTCATAAATATGCATACTTGTATTTTATTACCCAAAACCAGTTTACTGTTCTATCTTGGCCTTCGGCTGATTGTTACATACTCAAAGCAGTTGGTCATCATCACCAGCTTAATTTGTGACCGAGAGAATCATTATAGGATGCTGAGATACAGCTCTTTTCTTTCTCCCTCCTTACATATTATATTTTATTGTGATTCTTTTCTCAGTCATTCCTAATGTGGCTTACCATATTATAAAGCATGTGTTTATGTTCAGTAACAACTAATATATGTGATATAAATGGTGCATAAAAGACAAAGATATTATTGTGTAATCATGATACTCCCTAAGAATCAAATGAGTTTTATGGAAAAATAATTCTGCTTGGCTCTCTTTACCAGCTGGATAAGTATGGAATGCTTCATATAAGTGGACTTAAATTATATTAGCTAAGAAGATGGAAATTTCTGCCCAAGTACTTTAAAAAAGTAATCTACTATCAAATTTATGGTGTGTAAATTTTTAATGGCCCCGTGGGAGCTGTGTTTATAAGCAGTAAAGCAAATACCAAATTATTTTCTTCAAGCACATTGAAAATTGCTGAACAAATAAAAAGTTCTGAGGCAATGTTACAGATAGTCACATTTCTGTATTTTGTGAGAGTGAGCATTGCATCTAAAAATGAACCTAGATATAGCAATGTGGTGGTTTAGAGAACACCAGTCACTGATGAGGACCAGGAATTAACGGCAGAGGGATGGAATGACCCAGAAGAATCACAGTATAAAAAAATATATATTTTTTAAAGTATAGAAAAAGCATTAAGGAAATGGTAAGTAAAGTTACAACCAGTATAAAAATATATATAAAGGAAGTATATTAAAACATATTTATTTGTACATTTATGATGTTTGGGAGGGAATAGGGTACACTATTGTATTTTAGTGGATATTTTAAATGTTTAGGAGTAGTTTTAAGATACATTAAAAGAATAGGAGGTGTATGGCTCACCTAACCAGAGAGTTAGGTCAAGGCACCCATGTGCATTTATTTTTTGGCTGTAATTTGTGCACATTTATAGTCTAATAAGAGTTAACATTTATAGAGTGCTTTCTATATTCAAGGAACTCTTCTAGTTGCTCCACATATCTTATTTACTCCTCATCATAACCCTATGATATGAATACTGTCATTATCTCTCTTTTACATTTAAGGAAATTGAATTTTTTAGAGGCTCCACAATATGCGCAAGACAAACAGCCTGTAAGTGTTAGAGCTGGGGATTCAGATCTATATAGTGTTTCTTCTGGACTCACTTAGTTTAAGCAAGTTTACTCTCACAGAAGACAGACCAATGTGCAGTTAGTAAAACGCACGTTATTATCTAAATGCTTAAATATTTTAAGAAATGATTTTTAAGCACAAAGACTCAGAAGATCCTATAGGTGGGGTAACCAAAGTGGTGATCCTGAGTGTGACATTCTGATGATCAAGCAATCCTGTTATCTGGATCACAACTCAGGAGCCGAGGCACAACTGGGATGTCATTTGGTTAATGGACCCAGCAGCCCTGACTCCTCTGTCTTTTTATGGGGCTTAATCCTTACAGACTTTGTACCTACCACTAGCACTATCCTAGTTGTGTCTGCATTTTATAAAGAAGGAATTACTATTAATTATCAAGTTATGGCTTTCCAAAGACTCCTAGCAATTCAAG
>NW_007727264.1:368362-369407 GCF_000696425.1 Galeopterus variegatus
AGAAGGGGAGATTAGGTCTGTTTGTCTGTCTGCAGATATGTAATTTGTCAACCCTAACTTCTATGTGTTTTAAGCCACAAAGTAAAGCTAACAAAAGCTGAAGACCATATGCACTATTCAGATGAGGTGAAGTTAATAAAACTAAGTTTGTTAGCATTCAAAACTTCTCAAGAGGAGGACAAAAATGGAGGGGAAAAATGGAGAACTGAAGCACATGACAAAAGGTAGAAAATAGAAAAGTAAAAGGCAGGTTATTATAGAATTCATAACCATATTTTTTCCCTGTCGAGGATTTGAAAATGAAAAAAATTCTAAATAGAATTTCATCTCATGACTTCAGTAAATGTAGATTTGCTGTACAAACCATTCCTCTCCATGTGTTGACAATTAAGAGAATATTTCCACATCATTCTCCCACAGTGAAGTTTGCAGCTCCCGAGGATGTACTCAATGTAGTTCGACTGTTTTTCTTGTTCTCTCTAGTATAATAATAGGCTGTGGAAAATTACCCCAAAATTGTTGAAGCTAAAGCATTTTTCAAATTTGGTTTATAAGTTGGAGAATACTAATAACCAATGATAGCTCTTCACATTTCAATATCCATAGGATACAGAAAGTGAAGTCTCTGGAATCAATTATATAGTCAAGACATTGACCTCTGTGGTCATTTGCCCAGCAGGAAGAGTCAGCTGTTAAAAACACAGAATCAGCCACTATTCACTGCTTTTTATGATTATGATTGTGATAAAAGCTTCCCCTTCAATTACATGACTAGGGTTATTTNAAAGAAGGAATTACTATTAATTATCAAGTTATGGCTTTCCAAAGACTCCTAGCAATTCAAGAATCATGTGCCTATTAAGAGGCAGAATTTCTTTGGACAGTATCAATTTTACATTATTTCAGCAGATTGAGGGTGATATGTCTTTATTCTCTATCCATATTGGAATAGATTCATACAGGCAGAGACTATAACTTATGGTGCTCCTTCATTTTGAACTTCAAGACCCTTAATAAGCAATGTTCTGTTTGACATTCCCAACAT
>NW_007727264.1:369493-377681 GCF_000696425.1 Galeopterus variegatus
GGGGGGGGGGGGGGGGAAGAAGATATATATATATTTTTTTGACTGGTAAGGGGATTGCAACCCTCGGCTCGGCGTCATCTACACCATGCTCAGCCAGTGAGCACACCGGCCATCCCTATATAGGATCCGAACCCACAGCCTTGGCGCTGCCAGCACCGCACTCTCCTGAGTGAGCCACAGGGCCGGCCCAATGACTAGGGTTATTTTGCTGGTAAAGTACCAGAAAGAAAGTGTATATTAGAGACAAATTTAGACATTTTCCCTTTGAAGAAATTCCCTAAAGTAAGGACAATAACTCATTACATTGAGTACAGACTTTGATTAAAATTTATTTGGGCTAAAATTTACAGTATTGTCTGGCCCAAAGAAACTTGGAAAAACTGGCGTTGTACCTTTTTCAACTCCACGGTCTGGAAGAGAGGGGAAGAAAACTATAATCCTCCCCCTCTTGGAAATTCACAATACAGTTAAATAAAACATATTTAAAAACACTTAAAGGGAAAGAAAACAAACCTAATTAACTTGGTTAGTCCAATATTAATCATATAAGTATAAACTTTGTATCTATTCTATTAATACTCCTTAAAACCAGTGTTCTGAGCAATTAAACATTGAGAAGTAAGGCTTTCATCATTTCAGATTGGTGTGGAGTGATTTCACTGACCCCATCAGGAAACAAAGTGGAGATTGAAGCGGAATTCACAAATTCTGAAATAAACAATTTTCAGGGCATCTCTCTCTATTTTTTTATTGCTTTTAAACTAATAAAAATCTGTAATTTCTAAAAAATTGATAATAATGCAAATGATTCTTGTCCACAGGAATAAAAATGATTTTTGTCTAGTGAAATTGATTTTTACTCTGTGTACAGTCGTCACTTTGCATCTATCTTTGTGAATCTATCTTCTCTTCATTTCAGCATTTCTAACAACCTATATAAGTGTTTTTAATTATTTTTTTAACTAGCTGTAGTATCTTAACTGTCCCCACATTTATTAGTGAGTGAAATAAAGTATTTCATATGTGAGTGAATCTATCTTCTCTTCATTTCAGCATTTCTAACAACCTATATAAGTGTTTTTAATTATTCTTTTAACTAGCTGTAGTATCTTAACTGTCCCCACATTTATTAGTGAGTGAAATAAAGTATTTCATATGTGTTTATTTTTTATTTGTATAAGAATCATAATTTTACCTTTTTGAAAATATAACCCCTTAACACTATAGTGTTTTATACTGTATCACATTTTAAACATTTTCCTTTTGTCTCTCCCTTCTCAGGCCACATAGAAAAATTTAAACTGTAATGGGGATATTAACAGCGCACCCCCTATATGCTACTACTAACAGTCATCATATAATAGGGATAGGTCTGTAATATTGGAAGGGACCTTAGAGATAACAGATTACGGAGTATCATCTCATTTTATATATCCAGAAGGTGACAACTAAAGAAAGTTATGTGATGTGTATGAGGTCAAAATCTTGTTAGCAAGAAAACCAGGATTATAACCTGATTGCCAATATGTATATTTTTTATTTGCTCTATTTCCCTTTATATGGCACCATAAAGGAAAAAGGAAATTGAGAATTCAAAACTTGAGACTATCTATAGAAATCTTATACATAGTAACATATCTATGGGTTGAATATTTAGTGTGTATTTCATAGGATAAAAAATATTTTGTTGTACCCAGAGAATCCAAAATATGCACCAGAACTCACATAATAACAAAAATAATAACATGCACAGTTTTGGTGCCAGTGAGTTTAATCCACAATAGAATTTTTCTCTGTTTTTTTCTGCATACTTGTTAAAGATCTACTTCATTGTAAAGGATACACCTTGAAATGAAACATTACTAAGATTTAAAACAATTTTTTAATGGATTAATCAAATGGAAGGATTAATGGACAGGATGCTTTCTCTCTGTAAGTAGATGGTTTCTTGACTTACCATAAGATATATATTAGAACAAGTACAGATTATCTAGGCAAAGACCACAGTACAAAGGGAATACTCATATCTGACAATAGTTTATTGTATAAGGAGAGTTTAACATCACTATTGGTTCATGGAGTCTTTGCACTAAAAATCTGATTGGGCCACAGTTTGATGAATAATTCACATATATAGAGGCTGGTTGGCACTCTGTAGAAGAAAACAAGTTTGTAGAAGAAAGTAGGTTGAGCAGCAGAAACAGAGTTCATAACTCAGAAATGGCAACCATTGTGTCTCTAGCCTAATGGCTCCTTATGAGAGGTTTGGTGAGGACTGCAGAAGGAAGCAGTTTTTTATGTGGTGTGTGTTTGACAGTCAAAGCAGGGAGTATAGAGTGCAGGACTAAGGCTAGGGTACAGAGCTTATAGTACACTTATGGAGGCAATCACTTGCCCATCCCTGAGAGCAAGTGTCCCATTAAGAGTGGGACACTGTAATAAGTGAAATTGATGGGAAGAAAGCAGACATAGTGTGGCACTAGAAAATAAGAAAATTCGTAGAGGGACAATAAGGAGAATTTCCAGAGCAGCAATACATAAGGCATGGTAAGAGGTTTGATTTTCTGTTGATTAGCCGAATAAAGTATTCTGAACTTGAAAATCACTTAACTTTCTTTGCGTGTCATCATCCAGATATGTAAAATGAGATGGCACTACATATGATTTGTGATTTCTAAGGTCCCTTCCAGCATTACAGACCTATCCGTATTATATTGATGTTAATTGAAGTTCCTTTACTTCAGACTGTAGTCTTCTCGAGTCATAGTCTGCAGCCCCGAATTCTGTCCTGTGTGTGTTTACACTATTAGGATTTTAATTGCAACTGAATAAGTCCCCAATGACATCAAATTTTTTCTCTAAGAATAGCATGAGCGCAAAGAACCATTCCCATATATAAAAAGTAAAGGTGGTGACGGTGGTGGTGGTTGTTTTATTATTGACATCTTGCCACCCCAGACACAAAGCTCAGGCTTTCTCAGCCATCAGTGCCACACCTGTTCCTACAACAGTACTTTAAAAAGTTAATGGAAAAATTTGAATTGAAAGATAATACAAATCCTTCCATGAACTTTTTGAAGACCCTTGTATTTCTGCATTTGTAGGGTTGGTAATCAGACTTTTTGTTATTATGTAATCTCTTTCCCCTTGCTGTTCAGATTTCATACTTTAATAAAAAAAGAACTTGTAATTTCCTCACCTAACCACACACCATGTCCTCCCAAGCAATTGAACCATCACTTTACACAGTTACATTTCTGGAGGTCTCTTCATGCCCAGCCTTTACAGCAAGATAATAGGATAACAGCTGTCTCTCTCACTAGTCATGGAGTAATTTCTAAAAGACAAAAGACTTGTTCTTCCTAAGTTTTCAGCATTCTTCGCAGAGGAACTGTAGTGCAAACTTAAAGTTCAAAACACATCTAGTGAGCTGAATTCAGAACAAAGAGCTGATGTCATTTGGTATGTTGACGGCATTATGGTTGGGATAATTATGAATGAGCAGAATGAGCTTGAAGGCAAGTGCCCTTTTTCACCTTCAGCTTTTACCCAGCCAGTGATGGAAGCCAACCTTTCATTACACCTCTGTCACCTCATTCGACCCAATCATTGGCCCGAAGTTACCTGGCGCCCAAACTCAATAGCAACCCTACAGGATGGATGTGGGAAGAGCATTGTATACATAAGAAGTGAAAAACCACAGAGAGGCAGAGAGAAGAAAAGCAAAGAGAAGGTGAGAAAAGAAAAAGAAATAGTTGGAGATTAGCAGAGGTACGATACTAAGGAAAGATAACTGTGCAGAGAATGAAGGATGAAAAGGGTATTCATCTTGTCTGATCCCTGAAATCTGAATCTTCACATTATACTTTAAGTTTCAATATTGAAAGCATTTTAACATATGAATTTTCTCTCCTACTTTTTGCTATCCTGTTTCAATTCTTGGCCTCCCATTTCAAAGATTCTATTAGAATGAGGGAAATTCTCGAAGTCGTTCCAGAACTAGATCCTCTATATCATTGGACACCCCTTCCTTCCATCTTGGAATTGTTCTGTTGTAAACATTTCTCTGTGCTGATCACTCCTTGTAGGTTCTGTTGCCTTCCTTGTTCAAGTTAGCATCTTCTCGTTCCCAGGACTTTCTCACTGGTCATGCTTCTCTGAAGCCTTTGAATTTGTTTGTTGAAGTGGTTCATTAGTTCACCCTTTACTCATTCCACATTATTTAAAGAAGAATTAATAGCCCACCATCAATGTTAATGGCACTAATTCAGACTCACAAGATCTTTTTGTCTTACTAATAAAAATTTTAACTGCTTCCTTACACCAAAGTCAATGAGCAACTCTGTACCTGATGACACATTTTTATTCATTATAAATCTTTGGGTGTGAATGACAGAAATCTTATTTTATTTTAATTATTTTAATTGGACCTAAACAATACTTTATTGGCTCATGTAATCAAAGAACATGAAGGATGAGTAATGCTGGCTTAAGGGATGATGGAAACCAGAGGCTCCAGTATCTATCGCCAGGAGCTTCTATGTCCCCCTTCTCTATCCTCTGTTTAGGACCTAAACAATACTTTATTGGCTCATGTAATCAAAGAACATGAAGGATGAGTAATGCTGGTTTAAGGGATGATGGAAACCAGAGGCTCCAGTATCTATCGCCAGGAGCTTCTATGTCCCCCTTCTCTATCCTCTGTTTTCTGTCTCTTCATCAGATTTCTGTGTGCAGAGACCCTGATTCCCACACCCTCTGCTCAGCTTATTATTGTGTTGAGTATAAGAGAAAAGATATCCTCTTTTTTTAGATTTAATTAGGAAAAGCTTAAGGAAAACTGTCAGGGAAGATAAATAAACACTCATGGCACATGATTGGAGTAAATGATGATCTTTAATAATTATTTTCCCACTCATGTAAAGTTATTACTAACTATGTTATGGAAAAGCTTTAACTGAATTTTCATACTACATTTAGCCTCTGAAACAAATAACTTGCTCAAATTAAAGTAATGCAGAGAATGTCTGGTCTTAGATCTGAAAAGCACTCTACAGGGATCTATTTGCACTAGGATACTTCAGAAAGCTCATGCAAAATGAAAGTAATTTATAATAAGAATCTTTCCATAAACTTTCTGAAGATCCTTCATATTCTCACTGTCATATCTGAGCAGAGGATCCCAAGGATACCTAGGCAGATTGTAAGATCTAGAACATTGATAATAACCTAGAAGTTATCCAATGCAGAAGTCACTAGAAAGGGATTGTTAATCTTCTATTTGTTGAGGAGCTCAATAACCTCAAAGAAAAACACAAAGGTCAGAATAATTATACAAATTCGTAATTCATATATATATATATACATTTATTTATTTATAATAAGCCAAAATATGCTTTCCTGTAAGTCTTTCTAGTACTCACAGTTTTCATTTTTGTGTCTTTCTGTCTCTCTCTCCTCTCCCTTTCTTTCACACACACATACACACACTAAGTAAGCCATTTTCTCATATATTTAAAGACGATCATAATACTTTCCAGTACCTAACACTTTATATTTTCTTTTTCATGCCAATGCATCAGATTTATTCAAATACTTAAAATAATATATTTTATAAATATTTTATCACTTAGTTGACATCTTCTAAACAAACTCTAACACGATATTGTTTTGCAACAATACTGTAAACTCAAAACCAAATATGACTGTCAGCATAAGATGCCCTCATTCAAAATGCAATGAGAATATTGACTTAATAATGGGCATACTCTCAGTAATGCTGTTACAAATTCTCCTAGCTTTGATGGCAGAGGGCATGCATTTGTTAGCTCTTAGGCACTGGAGTGCACAGAGAATCTGCCCATACACCAGGTCTGCTGCCATTCCTTAGGGAAATTGATTTCCTAGGTAAGATACTCGGAGGGCTTGGAAACCCAAAGACGGACCACAAATCAAACTTTGAAAATCAATGAAGAGTGATGAGAGCACATTGGATGCAAGAGAGGATGGATTTATTAGGTCAAAAACAACTGAAATTCCATACATTTCAAAAGAAGAATTTATGTAACCATGAATCACTTGTTTCAAAATTACAGACATTTTACTTAATATTTTGGCCACTCATTTATTTACCAGTTTGAAAGAGCTAGTGTCCACCAGTGTTTGATGCCAGAGAAAGAGTGAGAAGCTGGTAGTTAGAGGGGTTAGCTAACATTGCTGAAAAGGCTTGTGATAGCAGCTCTAAGTGCAGACCAAGACATTTTGCTTAGAAGGTCTGGAACTTCAGCAAGTTGATCTGCAGAAGGCTGATCCATAGGTTGGTCTGTAACAGGAAGACTGGCAGCTGCTAGAAGCCAGGTAGCTTGGGCGGCAGAATCCAGATCCATAGCTCACAGAGGGGAAGCCACAGACTCCATAACGCAGGGGTCTGAAGTCACTGGATCCACAGCCCAGGGAGCGACAGCTGCTCGATCCAAAGCCCAGAGACCCAGCATAGGTCGTCTGGCAGGGACTGCAGAAGGTGGAGATCCTCGGGCGGTAGCAGGACGTCTGGCAGGGGCTGGACACCACACAGGATGTCTGGCAGCTGGTGGGCTCACAGCAGGTCTCCTGACAGCCACTGTAGAGAGAGGATCCCAGCTGGCAGGTGCGGGGAAAGCAGCTGTCAGTGCGATAGAACAGGTTGCTGGGGTAGGAAGTGCCACAGGAGGCGACTGGGTATTGTAGATAGCTCCCAAGGGTGCGGGAAGAGAAGTTTCCAGAGCAGCTGTTAAAGGACATTTTGTTGGGAGATGTGAGTTCAGCTGGGTTACAGTGAGAAGATTCTCTGGGTTTCAGTGTCACGGTCTGGACTCCAGGTTATATATACTCTCAAACCTGGGTGTGTCTACTGTCCAGATGCTTCCCGCCTTCTTACTCATCTTTTATTTTAATGCCTTCCTAAGTTATAGTTTGAGTTTAATTTGTCGTATCTTCATGTACTTAATTGTTCTCTAATCATTGTGGTACATTTAGGAGGAAGCCACTCAGTTTCTTTTCCCTATAATTCACTGTGGTTTGACCTTCAATGTTATAGGTCGCCACGTTTCTGAATATCCTCCCCCTTATTATCCATGTATACAGAGAGTCTTTGTCCTACCCAGTGGAATTACGTAAGCTCTTTCTTCACTTCCATTGAGGAGTTATGAGGAGCATCAGTGGTTACTATTCAAAACAGTATGTTGTTTTCTTCACAAGTGCATCATAATGGATTTTCCAAATACTAATTGTACTCAGTAGTCTCAAAAACTTGTCATTTAATACTTTTACTCGTATCTTGAGCTCAAGATCAGAATTCAGAAGTACAGCATTGTTCTGGGTGTTCAAACCAATGGATTTCTTGAAGAGGCTTCCTCAGACCATTCAGAACAATAAATGCAACACTTCCCGCCAACCCTTTCAATTCAGAATACAGTTTAATTCACTGAAATAAAACAACTCAGAGTGCCTTTCATCTGCCTTACTGAAATTCTACTTTTTTCCCCCAGCATTTATTGATTGATTGATTTTGATTGTGGTAAAACACATATAACATAAGAATTCCTATTTTAAACATTTTAAAACATAGAATTGAGAGAAATTAATCACATTCACCATTCTGTATAACCAGTACCTCTATCTATTTCCAAAACTTTTTTGTCCTAAACATAAACTCTGTATCCATTAAGCAATAACCTCTCACTATTCCTTCCCCACCCTGCCGTCAGTTTTTCTAATCTAATTCATTATCTGAATTTTTTTTTCTTTTTTATTTATTTTTTCTTAATTGACCAATGATAATTGTATATATTTAAAAGGTACAATATGATACTTGGGTACATTTGCACTGTGTGCAGTGATCATATCAGGGTTTCTAGCATATCCATCACCTCAAACGTTTGTCACTTCTTCATGCTGGGAATATTCAACATCATCTGGACTAGCTACTGGAAGTTACACAGTAATTTGTTGTTGGCTGTAGTCTCCTTCTCTTTCTATAAAACACAAAATCTTATTCTTCCTGTCTCTCTACAATTTTGTATCCATTGACCATCCTATCCCTATTCCTTCCTCTCCTCTCCCTTTACCAGTCTCTACAACCACTATTGTACTCTTTACTTCTATGAGATCAAATTTTTTAGCTTCCACATATGAGTAAGAACATGCAGTA
>NW_007727264.1:379102-380256 GCF_000696425.1 Galeopterus variegatus
CCCCTAATTTCTCAATAAGATAGAAGAAAAATTGAAGCTTTACCCCTGGTTTTGTTATGCAAAGTTGAGTTTCAAATACTCTGCAAATATAAAAGCAAATTCAACTTTAACTTGTCTCAGAAAAGAATCTATTAAGCTTATTTATAGTAAGATATAAAAGCCTAATAAAGCCTTATTTACTTCTCCTAAGAAAATTTGCTTTGAATAGAGTTCAACAGGGGAATTCCATGCATCATTGATCTTTATGCATTTAAAGAATATTTTACTTTGTAACTTGAAAAAGAGAATATAACCTGATAGTCCATGCATACATTAATGGGGGGAAAAGGCTTCTTATCTGGTTTGTGCCCATTCTTCTTTTGAATCTGACCTTTTATTTGGCTTAACTAAGGGAAATGGCATTCACAATTGTCATTGAAAAGAGAGTCCCTTAACTACCTGAAGATTAACTTGCTTTATTCCAAAGCCCACGCTGCTTCAGAGCACTTAGTTACTTTGTTTTATGATTATCTCTCCCATGCAGAATCCAAAGTGTGGCATGCATCACATAAAGTGCCCTTGTGCAATACTTAAACCATCACTCTGATTCACTGAAGTAAAATAAGCTGTGCTTTATGAATGGCCACCTATTAAATTTACTAAAGAAGTATGTGCCACCCCCAGCACATGGGATTCCTTCTCATGATAGCCTTTAACTTTTCTAGAATAGAAAATGTTTCTTCTTCCTATTAAATATAGATTCTGCTTAAAAAAAAAAAAAAAAAAAGAATATCCAAAAGTTCTTGCTTTTCTAAGCCAGCTATCTATGTATCGGAATAAACATTAAAATAACTTGGGAATAAGTCAATTCTAATTAACAATCCCTCTGCCCATTTCTAATTGCCTTAACACTTTTCATTAGAGTTATTTGTGCACTTTGTACAAATGCTAATGAACAACTCATAAATGCTAGTAAATGTGTCCCTCTGAAAGGAATAAAAAGAAAAACTAGACTAGAGTAGCTTTAATAGTTGAGAAGTGGATGTTGAAACTAATAAAATACTCTGTGTGCTCTATATACGTAGGCAAAGTGTTTGTTTAAGGAAAAAAAAATACTGTCTGGATATGCCAGAGAAAAATGTGACTATGAAAATGTTTACTTTCCTTCTTTTTTT
>NW_007727264.1:381319-382917 GCF_000696425.1 Galeopterus variegatus
TGCCTTTTCTTGATCTGTAAGAGCCTTTCATTGCCTGATCCCTAAAGGTTCTGCCTCGTAATAGCTGCTGTTAACTAGATTTTACTTTACTTTTATTTATTTATTTGTTTATAAACAAGCCCAGGGCGGGGATTTACTTGTTAAATGTTAATGCTAAATATGAACTGAAGGACCCATTGCTGGGTAAAGGCCTTGATGGAAAACTACTGGGCACTCTGCTCATGGCCTCTTCCCCACCCGGGCGAGACCGCCTCACGCTGCCGCTCCCTTGGAGGTCACCCTGCCTCCATGTTTGATATTCTTCTCATCGTTGGCACTACTCTTATTTCATTGCAGCTTTTTCTGCTTGAAATAGACCATTTGGAGACTGGCCGGTTAGTTCAGTTGGTTAGAGTGAGGTGTTTTAATGCCACGGTCAAGAGTCCAGACCCCTGCACCAGCCAGCCACCAAAAAACAAACAAACAAACAAAGACCCTTTTTATACCTTCAGACCTTCACCTTGCCTAACTTTTACTTTAATGAAAATCAGCCACTATAGCTGATTTCTAAACTGTTCTTCTTACATACCTCTGTTCTTCTTTCCCCTACTACGTTTACCCAAATCAAGGAGTTATCAAAACTTATTGAACCGTACACCGAAAAAAGGTGAATTTTGTTATATGGAAATTGTGTCCCAATGTAGCCGACTGAAAAAAAAAAAGTTAAACACTGACTAGTGAAGTATAATTGCAACATAAGAAAGACAAAGCATAAAATGAAGAATACACATATAACTCTAAAAATAGATTTAATATACCAAATTGCTCTATAGATTATGTTTCAATTTGAGAAACTAGAAAACATAAAAAAAATTACATACAGGAATGAAGCAAACTCTAGAGTAGTCTTCCAGAATGCCTTAACTCACAATCATTACAATTTTTTCAGATTTGTTTTCATCTCCTTCTGTCTCTCTGTTATTTTATTTTTTGTCATTAAAAAAAATGAAACATTACAGAGATAAACCCCTTATGTGCCAACCTCAGTCTGATTCTCCTTCCCATTTTCCAAAAGCATCACAATAATGCATTCAGTTTTGAGGAGTCTTCCAGGAAACATTATTTGCATATATTTATAGGTGTATATAACTTATTGTTTTGTTATTATTGTTTTAAATTACAAAAATCCTATCTTATTGGACATAGATTTGCAACTTTCATTGTATATTGAAATCATTTAAATAAATATATTTAAAATATATCCATATTGATATTTATATATGTATTTATTTATTATCACAAGAACAGCACTTTTAAGTTCCTGGAACAGTTCTTAGCACTTTATTACAAATATTAGTTCATTTATTCCTCATAATAATCCTACTTGGTACACACCATTTTTATTCCTGTTTCATAGATGAGGAAGCTAAGGCACAAATAGGTTGGAATACTTGACCAAGGTCACCCATTCAGTTAGTTTCCAAATATCCATCTTAAAAATTGTCAAAATCAGCCGGCCTGGTGGCGCACTGCTACAGTGCACCGCTTGGGAAGCGAAGCAGCGCTCCCGCCGAGGGTTTGGATCCCACATACAGACCGGCCACTCACTGGCTGAGCAA
>NW_007727264.1:383436-388672 GCF_000696425.1 Galeopterus variegatus
CGGTACGGGCGCAACACTGAGGGTTGCGATCCATTGCCAGTCACGAAAAAAGACAAAAAAAAAAAGAAAAAAAAAATTGTCAAAATGCACATAATTTGGAAAAAATAAAAATTTAGGAGAATAGAGAGGGAGTCAGTACCATGGCCTATTCTATGCTCCTTGTTTATTTATTTATTTATTTGTTTGTTTTAATTAAGCACTGAAACAATACAGAAACAGAACCTTACTGAAAACTGAGTATAGCACAGATGTATTTAACTGAATTAGATGTTATCAAACCTACCAAGTAATGCCAGTGTGTGAAACCTCTGATTCTGATGTCTGATTTCTTACACTAAGATGAGTTCAGTGTATAAGAATGAAAACAACACTGAATTATAGCAAGTGACTTTCGTTATTACAAATATCAGGGGCAGTACTAGATGGCTGCTGAAGATCCTGACAGTTGCAGAATTATGTGATTCTAAGGTAAAAACCAAGTTCTGATCATTCAGTCTCTAAAATGAATTTCCATGAAATAACATTGTTATTTAGTTTTGTTCTTTGGCTGGTTGTGAAGGAAAAGGTATATTTCTGCCTTGGTAAATTTCAAGTGAGATTCAAGAAGCACATGGTCAGTTGGTTAGAGTGGATACTGATAGCAAACATGAAGGAAATCACCTATTTTTTTGCGGTTTTATTTGTCAGGCTTTTCCAGTGAAACAGAACCAATAGGATGGGTGTTTGTACAGAAAGAGAGAGATTTGTATTGAGGAATTAGCTCATGCCATTGTGGGGACTAGCAAATTTAAAATCTGCAAAACAAGACAGCAGGCTGAAAATTCCGGTAAGAGTTGATCTTGCAGTCTTGAATCCTAATTCATAATCTAGCTGACTGGAAACTCAGGCACGATGTCTATGCTGCAGTCTTGAGATTTCCTTCTTGCTCAGTCTTTACTCTTAAGTCTTTTACCTAATAGGATGATACTCACCCACATCATGGAGGGTGAACTGCTTTACTCAGAGTTTACTGATTTAAATGTTAGTTACATCTAAAAACATACCTTCACAGCAACATCAATACTGGAGTTTTACAAATAGCTGGGTACCATAGCTTAACCAAGCTGACATATTAAATTTAACCATTGCAGGTGGTTGTTAAAACACTAAATAGTGTCAGCAAATCAGGCATTGAACAGTATCAGCAAACAATTTTTTATAAGAAAAATATAATTATTTGTCATTCTACTACTTACTCCTTTTGCTGATTTATTGTTTCTTTTAAAAAAAATTTTATTTTATTTTGTCAATATAAAATGTAGTTGATTATTGTGGACCATTATCGAAACGTCCCTTTCTCCTCCCTCTCCCCCCTCCCTCCCAACAACCTTGTATCTGTTTGCTTGTCATATCAACTTCAAGGAATTGTAATTGTTGTGTCATAATATTACTAATATGGAACTTGTAGATATTTCAACACCTTTGAGTCATTTCAGGTTAACCTATATTTAAAGCCACAAGCTTTAAAATCTCAATAGCACTTAAAGGAAAAAAAAAATTAAGGAACTCTTGACGCAGTGTTTTGAAAAGGTGAAACATCAAACACCATCTGGAAAAAACATTGGTCTTATTTATATATATATATATATAAGAAAGAATATTAGAAAATATGAATCAGTATTCTCAAATATACACCAAATCTATACATACTCTATACCTCCTCAAAATGGTGAAGTCCTATCTAAATTTATTTACCAAAATGTACAAATTGATTTCCTATAGTATTGAAGAGTTTCAAGAACTCTTTACTTTGAAACATGAAAATTTTCATCCTTGTTATAGAAAACTACATTTGTTAAGATGTATCTGTTCACTTAAAGTTGTAAATTATTTTGCCATATGATTTGAGTTTTCATTTACTGTACTTGTGAACATTAACATCTTAACTATGACGTCACTGAACTAACTATAATACTCTTTCAAGTAATGTGAAAGTTCTGCAGAGTTCTTTGGAACTAGAAACCTAAAAGCATTCCTAGTTATTAAAAAAAAAATTGGGTATAATAGATTAGAAGGCCCAATGATTAACTTTGGAACACAGTACAGAATCTCAATTTTTCCCCCCTCTTCTCACTGCCTGTCCTCAATTTTCTATCATAATAAAATAATAATAGTGTATAAAATTTAATAAGCATTTTATATAGGCCAGGCATTGTACTAAGCATTATGCATGGCACATAAGTTATCCTATTTAACTCATAGTTCTGCAATAATTTTTATACCCTTCTCACAGATGAGCTACAATAACAGAAACTATGTCCCATCATAGCTTTATCTGAATCTCCATTCTTCACCTTTTCATGTACTGCCTCGGTAACAGGGAAGATGGATAAGGATGGTTGGGAAGTAGAGAATGAAGGACCTGGGGCAGGGTAAAAAATGAAGAAATACTAGTATTCAGAGAATAAAACCCTATCAGGAATTTTATGTATATGATCTCATTTAACTCTCCTAAGAAATATATGTCATTATCATTCACATTTTCCAGATGTCAGAACAGAGGCAAACAAAATTTAACATCTTACGTAAGGTCACCTCTCATAGGTGATGGAATTATGATTAAAGTTCCAGTTGGTCTTACTGCGAATTCCATTCTTTTCATTCATTCATTCATTCTTTCATTTATTCATTCATTCCATTCTTTTCATTTGCTCTCCTAAGTATGAGTTCTTTACACAGAATATGTATTATTAATTTTAAACAGATGAGCTGATGTATACATGCATAAATGAATGAATAAATGAATGACGTCTATTGAGGTCACCACAGTCTAAGTTATTAGTACCAAATCCATTTTCAAATTCTTCCAAATTTTGACTCTTTTAAGGAGTCTGAAATGTGTGTCTGGATGAAGGGAACTATATTTTGACCTTAGGCTGAATTTAGATTCTGCTTCTTTGAGATAACACTTAGGTCTCAAGTGGAACAGCTAGCACAGAAGAAAGGTCTTTTCTTAGCACATTTTTTTCAGTTGTACTCTTTGATTTATCTCACAGGGGTTGGGAGAAGCTAATCATTGTCTGGGCTTTAACAAAAAATATCTTCCTTGGGGCTCCATGTTTGGAATAGGGACCAAGAGAAGAAAAAACAAAACAAAATAAAACAAAACAGAAAACAAACAAACAAACAAAAATCAGGAGAGCTAATTAAGAATCTAACTATAGCAGTGATTTCAATATCCAGGGCACCTGGCTGGAATAGTTTCCAGAAAATCTTCATCTTGCAGTTAAATGGTGTTCCTTATCAGGAACAATGCATTTTATGCCAAAGGAAACAGACTAAAGGCATACAAAACACACAAATGTATAAGTAGAAACAAGAACAAGAACCTGATTTCTACGTTAAGCAAATTATTTTAAATAAGCTGGACTCTATTCCTTTGGGACACACTGAAAAGAGACCATTCAGAAAATATGGAGCATAAAATGTGTTCTAAGGAAGGGAAAGAAAGGGGGGGGGGGTTGACAGGGAATTTCAGAAGTAACTACTTGCAGATTTCTAGTTGTAACATAGGTTACCAGTGGATTAAAAAGCTTCTGTTAGTGCTTGGCAATAGCTTTTGAAGACCTCATATCTTAAAAATTGATAGGCAGCTCCTGAGTTAGAATATCTAAAATATTTTTAGTAATAATTGTGGGGAGAGGGGGAGTTGTTCTGAGATCCTAGAAATGTAACATGCTGATCTATAGACCTGTGGTCACAAATTAGTTGGGAATAAGATGACTGACCTCTCCTGGAGGAGCCATAGGAGTATAACAGAAGCCTTCTGATTGCCTGGAGCAGGGGAGGTTCCAGATCCACATCCCAGAGACAGCAAACCACAGAATCCACAGCCCGATGCTCAAAGCCCCATCTTCTAGATAGACTGATGAGGAAGGGTATTCATAAGTGGGAACACGGTGACTGGTAGGCTCTCTGGTAGCCAGCAGAAACTTGGTAGTTTCTGGGCAAAGGAAGTCACTGTGACCACTCAATTCCTGGGATGGTAGGTGTCCTCTTTGACAGGTGGATGATACATTTGTTTGTTAGGGCTGCTGTGAAAGTGTACCACAAGCTGGGTGACTTCAAGAACTGAAATTTATTATCTCACAGTTCTGGAGGCTGGAAGTCTGAGATGAAGGTGTTGGCAGGGTTCGTTCCTTCTGAGGACTGTGAGGGAAGGATCTGTACCAGGCCTCTTTTCGGCATGTAAATGGTTGTCCTCTCCCTGTGTCCCTTCACATCATCTGCCCTTTATGTGTGTCTGCCCAAATTTCCCCTTTCTTTGAGGATGCTAATCACGTTGGATTAGTGCCCACCCTAAAGACCTCACTTTAATTTGATTACCTCTATAAAGACTCTTTATATAAGGTTACTTTCTAAAGTACAGGTAGTTAAAATTTTAGCATATTAATTTTGTGGGGGACACAATTCAATTCATAGGAAAGGAGACAAACACCAAAAGTCACTAAAATAGAAAAAATATATTCTAGAATTTTGATTGGGTAGTGTTTCCCAACTTCAGTTTTCCTTGGGTTTAAAGAGGAATTGAAGTGAATTTTCTCCTAAAGAACTTTACAAACCTTTATCACTGGATGTGGTATATGAAGAAAACATGATGGTATTTACAAAATCCTTTGGGGTTTCATTAATCAGATATCTAATTAAAACTAAATTAACTTCTCCATGCAAAGACATGGCTAAATATGTTTAGATCATTTCTTTCTCATCTATTACTATAGAATAAAGGTGGCTATTTTCATGGCCAGTAATTCAGTAATCACCAGTCAACACAGACGAGCCCCTGCTTACATCCCATTCCTTACCATCTCATGGTGACAAGATAACATGCCCTTTATGTCTGTTTCCTAAGGAACCAGGAAGCAAAATCTCATAGTTTATGAAGTAATAATAGTATGTCTTTGATTGCCAACAAGTAAAAATAATAAAGTCAATATGGAAAATGACTGTGTTCATCTTTTTCATAAACATTGCTGAAAAGTCCATTTTGAGTCAATAACTGAGGAATAGATATCATCCTTGTTTTTCATGTCCTCTCAGTATGGTAGATTAGGATGAGATGTTGTACAAAGTTGGGGTTTCCTAAAGCCCTCTGTAGAAACAACAGACTAAGAGTTCTGGAGGCTAGGTAGTTACAGCTGCAAAAAAAAAAAAAAAAAAAAAAAAAAAAAAAAAAAAAAATTTTTTAGGAAAATTT
>NW_007727264.1:389456-392034 GCF_000696425.1 Galeopterus variegatus
GAGAAAGATCCTTCTCAATATGGGCGGGAGCCATCCAATCTTTTTGGGGCCCAGAGAGAACGAAAACATAGAAAGAGGCAAATCTCTCTCTTCTGCACCGGAGCTGGGATACAATCTTCTCTCTTGTCCATGGACATCAGAACTCCATACTCTTTAACCTTTGGATTCCAAGATATTTCTCTTTTATTTCTCTTAACATAATTTTCTAAATGCATGCATGTTGCTGCAAATGGCAGAATTTCATTCTTTTTTATGGCAGAGTAGTGTTCCATTGAGTATATGTACCCCATTTTCCTTATCCAGTCACCTGTTGATGGACATTTACGTTGGTTTGAACTCTTGGCTACTGTAAATAAAGCTGAAATAAACATGGGAGTGTGGGTATCCCTTCAACATGATGGTTTCCATTCCCTGGGGTACATACCGAGCAGTGGGATTGCTAGATCATGTAGCAATTCTATCTGTAGTTTTTTGAGGAAACTCCATACTGTTTTCCATAATGGATGTACAAATTTACAGTCCTACCAATAGTGTAGGAGGGTTTCCCTTTCTCCACATCATCACTAGCATTTGTTATTCTCTGCCTCCATACTGTTTTCCATAATGGATGTACAAATTTACAGTTCTACCAATAGTGTAGGAGGGTTTCCCTTTCTCCACATCATCACTAGCATTTGTTATTCTCTGTCTTTTTGGTAATAGCCAATCTAACTGAAGTGAGATGATATCTCAGTGTGGTTTTGATCTGCATTTCCCTGATAATTAGTGATGTTGAGCATTTTCTCGTGTGCCTGTTGGCTATTCGTATATCTTCTTTTGATAGATAAATGCCTTTTCAGCTCCTTTGTCCATTTTTTAATCAGGTTACCTATTTTCTTACTGTTAAGTTGTTTGAGTTCTTTGTGTATTCTGAATATTAACCCCTTGTCAGATACATAGTTTACAAATATTTTCTCCCATTCTGTTGGTTGTCTTTTCTCTCTGTTGATTGTTTCTTTTACTGTGCAGAAGTTTTTTAGTTTGATGTTATCCCACTGGTTTATTTTTGCTTTTGTTGTCCTTTTGGGGTCTTAAATTCTTTGCCCAGTCCTACATCCTGAAGCGTTTCCCCACATTTTCTTTTAGAGGTTTTATAGTTTCAGGTCTTATATTTAAGTATTTAATCCACTTTGAGTTGATTTTGGTATGTTGAGAGAGCAATGGATCTAGTTTCATTTGTCAACATATGGGATGTCCAGTTTTCCCAGCACCATTTATTGAAGACACTCCCTTTTTCCCAATGTATGTTCCTTTCACCTTTGTCAAATATCAGTTGGATGTAAGTGCGTGGGTTGATTTCTGGGCTCTCTATTCTGTTCCATTGATTTGAGTATCTGTTTTTATGCCATTACCATGCAGTTTTTGTTACTATAGCTTTGTGTTATAGTTTGAAGTCAGGGAGTGCTATGCTTCCGTTTTTGTTTGTTTGTTTGTTTGTGTTTTTTATGCTCAGAATTGCTTTGGCTATTAATGGTCTTTTGTTGTTCCACATGAATGATAGGATTGTTTTTTTCTATTTCTGTGAAGAATATCAAAAAAAGAAAAGTTAGGAAATCATTGACCAGTGATTTTGAAATGCTGAATGGTTCCATAAAGTTTTAAAATGGTTCTTTCTATATTGGGTTGCAGGTGCTATGCCCTTATTTCTAAATAAGTATATTGTTTGAAATCCCAAATTTCTCATTTAATTGTAAACACTTGCTTTTATTCCAAAAACATGACTCAGACAATAAAAATATACTCAAAAATATTTGCAGCAGCGGTTCCCAAATTTGACACCTCAGAATCAGCTAGGAAGTGTTTCCTTTGTTTATTTGAGCAAAGGTTCACATATATACAGTATTCCTAACTAACTGTCTGGCAGTACTCTGATAACTTATACTCTGTTTATTTACATTTATATATTACCTCATTTGATTCTCACAATAACTCAGTGAGGGAGGTTCTGTTATCCCCATGTCACAGATAAGAAGAGTGAGACATGGAGAGCTGAAGTCAGTGGCACAAGATTTCAGTGCAAATCCTAGTATTAGGATAAGTTAAAGAGTCAATATCAAGAAAGGTAGTGAGAAAGAAAGAAGGAATTCTGTGTATAACACTTCCCCTTAACTAAATAGGCTCAATTATGTTCTAAAGCCTGTTAACTGCTCTAATCAAGACCTTAATCAATGTTGAATGGAACAGAATTTGCAAAGGAATTATTGTCTGGTCATCAGCTATGTTGACACCACCAAATCTTAGCATCACAGAATTTGAGCACTGAAATGGGAGAATGTACAGTCATAGCCAAGCAGTTTACACTGCTAGTAATAGAGAAAAGCAGAACAAGAACTTGAAATTAGAGGTTTTCTGGATGTTGGTGCTCTCTCCAGTCATCTTTGACAGATATTAGGATACCTTCAACCCTGCTGTGTGTGTGTCTCCTAATAGAGAAAAGCAGAACAAGAACTTGAAATTAGAGGTTTTCTGGATGTTGGCGCTCTCTCCAGTCATCTTTGACAGATATTAGGATACCTTCAACCCTGCTGTGTGTGTGTCT
>NW_007727264.1:392251-394360 GCF_000696425.1 Galeopterus variegatus
GCTCTCTCCAGTCATCTTTGACAGATATTAGGATACCTTCAACCCTGCTGTGTGTGTGTCTCTGATCAATTACCACCACAGATCTCAGCCAAATGAGCAAGCCTAATCGAGGTTCACTCCAGATAAAATCAGACTCTATTCTTGTGTAGGTCTGGCTGACCTGATCTTGCTGTAATGTTCTGAAAGTCCAGCAGCACCTTTTAGTTACCTGCTCCTCTTTATTTCCTGTTTTCTTCTCTCCTATCCATGCCTTCCAGGTCCATGTATTTTTTTTCCCTCTCCCTCCAGGGATGAAGGGAGTTCATTACGTGAGCAAGTTCACCAATCCTATTTCTTTCCAGAAGTAATATAAAGAAATATGGAGTTGCCTTTTGTATGGCATTCATCATCCCTTCAGTCCCCAGCAAAGACTTTGGAAAAGAAGGAAATAGAGCAGGACATGGTAACACCCCAGGACCAGCAAGAGGCCAGACCTCAATGTGGCAGGGGAGGAAAGGGGCTCTCCCACACATGTCTTCCAGCATTGTCTTTTCCTCCTTATCTTGCTACTTTTTGCCTGGCCAGGACTTGATGCCAGCTAGATAAATACATGCCTGTGGGTCTTATCTGACTCGATGCTAAGGCTTCCTACTACTGAGCAGAAAAGCTCCCAAATCCGTTACTAGATATAACAACTTTTAGTCAGCTGCCCCACAAAGAATGAAGAAAAAGTAGTTAATATTTACATAACCATCTCACAAGCTTTCTTTCACTTAAGATATCTGCATGTTGAATTTCCCTTTTAATTCTATCATCATGTATCTTGGAGTGCCTACTACATGCAAGGGACAGTTTCCCTGTTACTCATGTATTCAACACGCCATTCATTTGATTTCTAACTCAAAAGCCCTTTTTTTTTTTTTCATTCTGCCTCACAATTACAGCTGTCAAAATCTGCCAAAATCACTTTTCTTATCTTTGGTTTTTATGGTGAAAAGAGTCATTACTAGTCATCTTGAGGCCATCTGTACAGTGTCACTGGGTAGTGACACACAGACTCTCTTCGAACTCTGAGATGCTGCATCTTTCAGGATGGATATTAATGCCACTAAATTCATCATCATTCCTAAAAAAAAAGCATTTGTAATAGCTATTATATCTGCACAATAGCATGAACAGAGGATAAAGCATATTATTATCAAGAACTGTCTGTTATAATAGAATTATCGTGTTGCAAACAGAAGCTAGATGACCTTTTCTCTATTTTTAATGTTGTATTTTACATTCTTGGACAGACAAGCCCTGTCCAGAGGAAGTTACAGTAGTCAGGCAGGTAGTATGATTTCTCAGGGCTGTGAGGTTCTCCTGCGGGCTCTTGGCTACGCGTTAACCCTTTAATTAAAGGGTGTGATTTCCAGTAATGATGGTACATCACGATCTCATGTGGAGTGGCCTAAGGAGGGATTCAATCATCTGTGTGTGTGTGTGTGTGTGTGTGTGTGTATTGGTTCAGTTGTTTTTGGTTGTTCTACAATAACTCTAGTGTTAATTCTGTTGCATAATCAGAAGTAAGATACAATTCATTCAAGCCTTTGTCCAGCATTTAAAAACCAACTCAAATTCTGCTGGTGTATAAAGTATTTGAAGTTAGAGTAGATAATTTCAAATCACTACATGATGAAGGAAGATCATAAATATAAGTGAGATGGTCTAGTTGACCTGTGATTTGTTTCATGATTGATGTTTTATATTCAAATGTATCATCACAGACCCATTGTATTTTCCTATTAAACATAGAAGAATATATTCAAGTGGACAATAGTTTATTTTCACAAATCTTAAAACCAAAAGCACCTTGATTCATCTCTCAGTCTCCCACTTATGATAGAGACATTAACTAACACAAAAAAATAATAGTGCAGGCTCGAGACTAATGGCAACAGAAATTTGGCTTTAGAGCTGGGAGAAAAGGAGAGCTGTAGAATTGTGTAGAATTATAAGGAGCAGGCCCTTTTTTTTTTTTTTTTTTCCTTTTTTGTCTTTTTTCGTGACCGGCAACGGATCGCAACCCTCAGTGTCGCGCCCGTACTGGACCGGGACCGGCAACGGGATTGCAACCCTCGGTGTTGC
>NW_007727264.1:394567-400413 GCF_000696425.1 Galeopterus variegatus
GCTCAGCCAGTGAGCGGCCGGTCTGTATGTGGGATCCAAACCCTCGGCGGGAGCACTACCGCGCTCCCAAGTGGCACAATGTAGCAGTGCGCCACTGGGCCGGCCCCTAAAGGAGCAGGCCCTTTGTGAATGGAGAAGCTTGTACTAAGATCTAGCCAACTATCAGCAAGAAAATCGTGTCATCAGATTTTCAGAATTTTTTGTAAAGAAATTAGAAATCCATATTTTATGCACTTTTTTATTTTTAAGTATTGGCAACTAATTTGAATTTTTATAAAAAGCCTATGGGGGACTATACTTGTGAGATGAACACACCCGTGTAGTCTGTGTTATTCACTATGACATTGACCTGAGCAGGGCTGGATATGTAGAGGAAACAGAAGGGCACCATTGCATGTCTGGGAGGGAAACCAGAAGGTTGTGCTATGGTAGACACAGTTGCTGACTTTGTTATTTTGACTAGCACTGAGCCTGCCTCCAGTAAACAAAAAAGTTACTCTTAGTTGTGATAGGATGACTATTTTCAAAAAGTTCTTTGGAAAGCAGGGATTTGAGAAAGGCATGGTCTTTACAGCATTGCATGAGCTAGGACTTTTACCCCAGTGGCCAGGAGCCCATAGGAAGAAATGTAGAAGTGTATAAGATCATACAATAAATATTTTTAAAGTATCTGTTTAATGTGGGTGCAGCTACCTTATCATTTCTTTGACTTAGACGAGTCCTGTATAGTGGGTCTTTAAAAAAAATTCCAATTAAACACACTTTAACATCAAGGAAAATTTGATAATTTTAGTACTTGTATAATTTTATTATATTTTTATTAAATAAAGTTGCAATTTATTGACAAAGCCATGTCATTATGCTTCTTGAAACCCTGATAATACATATTTAACTTTTGGTGTATGTTACATCAGTGCATTTGTCTTAGATTTTCAGGAAACATATACTTATATTCAAATAACGTAATAAATCTATAAGACATTTTATTATTTTGTTTTATGTTTTGATTTGGAATTAAGGAGGGGCAAAGACAAATAACAAAAGCAGCAATAAATACCCATACAGCAATGTAATTACTAAAAGTGAGGTTGGAGCCCTGGAGAGAGACATTGCCATTAAAGGTATCCTGAGTGAGACCCAGCCACTCCATGCAGGTTTCTGAAAGCATAGAGGGACCGTCATAAACACATGTTCAGATATCCTGGGCCAGGCATCTTCTGGAGAGGCAGAGACAGATTCAACTTAATGATAGATCTGAGTGCCTTTCTCTTGCTTGACCTTTTCCAAAACTCTTTTGGCACGACCCCAGAAAGACTGTAAGGAACCCTCTTCTCCAATTACACTGCTGTAGCCTGGGTGTCACTGGTGGTAGTCCTGGGCTGTGGGTGGATCCAGAGGGCTGCCCATACTACTTCTAGCCAATTTTAGCTCCCAGTGTCAACCTGATGAGCCTCAGGGACCTTTGATCTCAAGAACTGGAACCAAAACACTGCTCTGCTACCTTTAAGGAGGCCCTTAAAACCCAGGTTCCACAGCCACTTGCAGCTGTTCCTCATACAACTAACCCCAGTGCCAGAAGATCTGGGTGGGGAGGTTAACTAGGGATACCTAGCTGAGATGAGCATAATCTCAGGCTTGAAGCACTGACTAATAAGAATGACAGCGCATGTTACAGATGTGGGCATTATTAACAACAAATGGTGATGTTGAAACTTTTCTGTGTCATAAAAAATAATTTAAGTATTTTGATATACAATTTCTAGAGAAAAAGCTGAATTATATGTCTATTCTTTCAGTACAAAGTCATTTTGAGACAAACATCATCGTATGCAGAGGTGAAGAAGAACTTTGCAGCCAAAAACTGGAGGAAAAAGATTTTAGATGCTGCTGCTAATGGTGAAGATATCACACCACTGTCTTGATTCTGTGATATTTGTGGGTTTTGTCAACTTTGGAAGTTTTTATTTATTTATTTATTTAAAGATGACCAGTAAGGGGATCTTAACCCTTGACTTGGTGTTGTCAGTATGACGCTCTCCCCAGTGAGCCATGGGTCAGCCCCAACTTTGGAGGTTTTTATTTGTTTTTATTTTATTCTTGGTTATACCTATTATCATATTGATAATATTATATTATGTTTCTTAATAAAGACCCTCCAAATTATACTCTTCAAGACCTGCAAAACCCGTACCCACCTCTGGTAAGAAAGCCGAGACAGAAACAGGTACCACAGAAGGGAGAAAACATTTTTGAAAAGCTGGCATGACCTTAGAAATGCTCAGAAGGCATTCAAAATTTTGAGGTGGGGGTTTAGAGATGTTGTGGGAAGTTCGACCCAGAACATTCTACAAACATAAATGTATGATAAAAAAGCCATAAAACAAGTCTATCTTGAAACACTTTTGTTTTGATTAGATAAAGAGTGAAGCACCATCCACAGTTGTGGATAGAAGAAAATCCTGACAGTCCTTTCTCCCCCTTTGCTATCGTCGCTTTTATCCTTCCTCATCTCAATGGTGTCTAACACATTGTTTTTCTTCACATGTCTCTGTATTGGTCTCTTCTGGCTTTTGTTTTGATTTCATTTTTCCAAATGATAAATGTTTTCTAAGCATTTGTTCAAAATTATGTCGATTTCTACTCACAGCTCCATCCCTTTGGCTTACTTTTATATGACCCCTCGAGACTGGACATACTAAGCATTGATAATAGTAAGTAATAGTTGGATAATTATATTGGAGGGTGTGAAACAATGGTTTCTTGTAGTGTCAATCTTTAGAAGGTTCATCATCAAGGCCAGATTTGTGCCTTTTGGCCACTGACCAAAGAGATATGACTGTATTGCAATCCCCAGTTAGGAAGAGAGAATTCCTCAGCCGAAACAGAAGATGAACAAGTCATGTCCGAAGAAAATAAGAGGGGCTTTCCTGGCCATAATGGAGTAGGCATTAATTACACACAGTCATAGCATTTGTAAGATAAATGTATTTCATTGACCTAGAACTATAAAAGCAAAATGAGTTCACCCATAAATATAACATCAAGGAGTTAGTTAGCTGCAATTACAAAGACAATTACTAAAGTACATACATGTAAATGAGGGAGTCCAAATATGGAGAAGATGACACTGTAAGTTGCCACACCCACTGCTGAGAATATATAAATGCCCCAGTCCAGGAGTGGCATTCAAACTCAGAATCTTCTCACTGTAACTCACCTGAACTCATTTCTCCTGTCAACATGTCTTACAACTGCTGTTCTGGGAATTTCTCTTCCCGCTCCTTTGGAAGCTATCTGCAATACCCAGTCGCCTCCTGTGGCTCTTCCTACCCCAGCAACCTGTTCTATCGCACTGACAGCTGCTTTCCCCGCACCTGCCAGCTGGGATCCTCTCTCTACAGTGGCTGTCAAGAGACCTGCTGTGAGCCCACCAGCTGCCAGACATCCTGTGTGGTGTCCAGCCCCTGCCAGACATCCTGCTACCGCCCAAGGATCTCCACCTTCTGCAGTCCCTGCCAGACGACATATGCTGGATCTCTGGGCTTTGGATCGAGCAGCTGTCGCTCCCTGGGCTGTGGATCCAGTGACTTCAGACCCCTGCGTTATGGAGTCTGTGGCTTCCCCTCTGTGAGCTATGGATCTGGATTCTGCCGCCCAAGCTACCTGGCTTCTAGCAGCTGCCAGTCTTCCTGTTACAGACCAACCTATGGATCAGCCTTCTGCAGATCAACTTGCTGAAGTTCCAGACCTTCTAAGCAAAATGTCTTAGACTGCACTTAGAGCTGCTATCACAAGCCTTTTCAGCAATGTTAGCTAACCCCTCTAACTACCAGCTTCTCACTCTTTCTCTGGCATCAAACACTGGTGGACACTAGCTCTTTCAAACTGGTAAATAAATGAGTGGCCAAAATATTAAGTAAAATGTCTGTAATTTTGAAACAAGTGATTCATGGTTACATAAATTCTTCTTTTGAAATGTATGGAATTTCAGTTGTTTTTGACCTAATAAATCCATCCTCTCTTGCATCCAATGTGCTCTCATCACTCTTCATTGATTTTCAAAGTTTGATTTGTGGTCCGTCTTTGGGTTTCCAAGCCCTCCGAGTATCTTACCTAGGAAATCAATTTCCCTAAGGAATGGCAGCAGACCTGGTGTATGGGCAGATTCTCTGTGCACTGCAGTGCCTAAGAGCTAACAAGTGCATGCCCTCTGCCATCAAAGCTGGGAGAATTTGTAACAGCATTATTGAGAGTATGCCCATACTTAAGTCAATATTCTCATTGCATTTTGAATGAGGGCATCTTATGCTGACAGTCATATTTGGTTTTGAGTTTACAATATTGTTACAAAGCAATATTGAGTTAGAGTTTGTTTAGAAGATGTCAACTAGGTGGCAAAATATTTATAAAATATATCATATTAAATATTTGAATAAATCTGATGCATCGGCATGAAAAAGAAAATATGAAGTGTTAGGTACTGTAAAGTATTATGATTGCCTTTAAATATATGAGAAAATGATTTATTTAGTGTGTGTGTGTGTATGTGTGTGTGAAAGAAAAAGACAGGAGACGGAGACAGAAAAAGACAAAATTAAAACTGTGAGTACTAGAAAGACTTACAGGAAAGCATATTTTGGTTTACTATGAAGATATATATATATATATATATTTATGAATTACAAATATGTATAATTATTACGACCATGGTGCTTTTCTTGTTACAGACCAACCTATGGATATGGCTTCTGTAGATCATCTTACTAAATGTCTAATTTTGTTGGCCAATGTCATCAATACCTTTTCTTGTAACCTTTATTGTCTTCCTCATGTACAGGAAGAATTAGCCTCTTACTGTCTGATTATGAAGTCCCACCTTGTCTCTGGCTCCAAATACTGGCTGAAAGACTACACATGAAAAATTCTGTAATTAGTGTACTAACCAAAAATAAAGTCTAAAATATTGGTGATGAAGTTTATATTATTGTATTTTATTTCAAAATTGTATGGAAAGTCAAATTATTTATAATCTAATGAATTTATTGACTCGGGTTTTGGTTGTGATGTGTTAAATGGATTATTATAAAATGATGAACGTGCATATGGAAATCATTTTTAAAATCCTATGTTAAAGTGAATTTGGGGATTTGAACAAACTTTTGAGAGCCTCAGATATTTTTTTTACTCGAACTACAGGTAGTGGAAATGCGTTATTTAAATATATAGACTTTTTACTAATTAAAATCTTAGAATCAGAAATTAATTTGATTCCTTCATAAAATGTGGATCCTTGTATCTGTACCAACAAGTATATGGTAGCTGACTAGTTGAAAGTTATATCAGGAATGCAGAAAATATTTAGATTTATAGAGTTATGATTATACATAAATAAAAATTGAATTGAAGAAAAATCAAATGATCATATATAAATTTTAAGTACATTTTTTGAAGTGGTGATGTTTTTTGGTAAAAGTAATCAAATGTCTACATATTACTGATCAATATTCGGTATGATTCACTTATCTACATGTGTGTGATGTGATATAGCACAAAATTTGAGGGAAAAAATTAAGATCATAAGATTGATATTCCACCTTGGATTTTATTCACCAAAGTGAATAAAGCTGAAGACAATAAACTTTGGGTATCATTAGATGTAATGATTTAATGTGTGTCTAAACATAAAATTGGAGAAATGTTATTTATATCTTTCATGGTACTATTCCCTGTTTTTTTAGGCCAACTACTTAAAGAAATGATAACGTGTGAAGAAAGTTTTTGATAAAGAACCTAAAATTGAAAAGAAAAAGAGTTAAAACAATGCTCAAAAAATATTCCATTCATTA